>NC_136870.1:29389870-29437370 GCF_951799975.1 Gobius niger | reverse complement strand
TACATCACCACCTACGAGGAGTACCAGGTAAACATTACATCACCACCTACGAGGAGTACCAGGTAAACATTACATCATGTACGAGGAGTACCAGGTAAACACTAGTAAATAACGTGTGTTTCTCTCCAGCTGCAGAGATATGAAGCCGCCTCCACCATCTTCGGCCCCCACACTCTGAGCGCCTACATCCAGAAGTTCACCGAGCTGTCCCGGGCCATCAGAGAGGTATGACCCCTGACCCCTGACCCCTGACCCCGACCCCCTGACCCCCGACCCTCTAACCCCGACCCTGACCCCGACCCTGACCCCTGACCCTCTAACCCCGAACACGACCCCTGACCAACTGACCCCTGACCCCGACCCTGACCCCAACCCTGGCCCTGACCCCTGACCCCTGACCCCTGACCCTCTAACCCCGAACACGACCCCTGACCAACTGACCCCTGACCCCGACCCCGACCCCTGACCCCCCGACCCTGACCTGGTCTGTCTGATCCAGGGCTCGGAGCCGGACTCTGGCCCGGAGCCTCCTTTCTTCGAGAAACTGTTCAACCTGTTGCCGGCGGCGACGACCGACAGGAAACCGGACAATACGAGTTTTGGAGACGTCCTGGAGCAGGTTTACCCCCTGTACCGCCCTGTGAGTACCACACTACCCCCTGTACCGCCCGGTGAGTACCACACTACCCCCTGTACCGCCCTGTGAGTCTCACACTACCCCCTGTACCGCCAACTCTACCCCCTGTACCGCCCGGTGAGTACCACACTACCCCCTGTACCGCCCTGTGAGTCTCACACTACCCCCTGTACCGCCAACTCTACCCCCTGTACCGCCCTGTGAGTACCACACTACCCCCTGTACCGCCCTGTGAGTACCACACTACCCCCTGTACCGCCCACACTACCCCCTGTACCGCCCTGTGAGTACCACTCTACCCCCTGTACCGCCCTGTGAGTACCACTCTACCCCCTGTACCACCAACTCTACCCCCTGTACCGCCCTGTGAGTCTCTCTCTACCCCCTGTACCGCCCTGTGAGTACCACACTACCCCCTGTACCGCCCGGTGAGTCTCACTCTACCCCCTGTACCACCAACTCTACCCCCTGTACCGCCCTGTGAGTCTCACTCTACCCCCTGTACCACCAACTCTACCCCCTGTACCGCCCTGTGAGTCTCACTCTACCCCCTGTACCGCCCTGTGAGTCTCTCTCTACCCCCTGTACCGCCCTGTGAGTACCACACTACCCCCTGTACCGCCCTGTGAGTCTCACTCTACCCCCTGTACCGCCCTGTGAGTCTCTCTCTACCCCCTGTACCGCCCTGTGAGTCTCACTCTACCCCCTGTACCACCAACTCTACCCCCTGTACCGCCCTGTGAGTCTCACTCTACCCCCTGTACCGCCCTGTGAGTACCACTCTACCCCCTGTACCGCCCAGTGAGTCTCACTCTACCCCCTGTACCGCCCGGTGAGTCTCACTCTACTCCCTGTACCGCCCTGTGAGTACCACTCTACCCCCTGTACCGCCCAGTGAGTCTCACTCTACCCCCTGTACCGCCCGGTGAGTCTCACTCTACCCCCTGTACCGCCCACTCTACCCCCTGTACCGCCCGGTGAGTCCCACTCTACCCCCTGTACCGCCCACTCTACCCCCTGTACCGCCCTGTGAGTACCACACTACCCCCTGTACCGCCCTGTGAGTACCACACTACCCCCTGTACCGCCCTGTGAGTACCACACTACCCCCTGTACCGCCCTGTGAGTACCACACTACCCCCTGTACCGCCCTGTGAGTCTCACTCTACCCCCTGTACCGCCCTGTGAGTACCACACTACCCCCTGTACCGCCCTGTGAGTCTCACTCTACCCCCTGTATCGCCCTGTGAGTCTCACTCTACCCCCTGTACCGCCCACTCTACCCCCTGTACCGCCCTGTGAGTACCACACTACCCCCTGTACCGCCCTGTGAGTACCACACTACCCCCTGTACCGCCCTGTGAGTACCACACTACCCCCTGTACCGCCCTGTGAGTACCACACTACCCCCTGTACCGCCCTGTGAGTCTCACTCTACCCCCTGTACCACCCTGTGAGTCTCACTCTACCCCCTGTACCGCCCGGTGAGTCTCACTCTACCCCCTGTACCGCCCTGTGAGTCTCACTCTACCCCCTGTACCGCCCTGTGAGTCTCACTCTACCCCCTGTACCGCCCTGTGAGTACCACACTACCCCCTGTACCGCCCTGTGAGTCTCACTCTACCCCCTGTACCGCCCTGTGAGTACCACACTACCCCCTGTACCGCCCACTCTACCCCCTGTACCGCCCTGTGAGTACCACACTACCCCCTGGAGGAGAGTGGAATCAAAAGTTAAACTAAGATAAACTGATATAAACAAACAAAATCACAAAAAACCGACACCTCTTCACTTTGACCCTGACTGCGCTAGCGCCCCCTGCTGAGAGAAAGACTCAATAAAAAACTCAATCACTGCAATTGCTGTAATATCGCATTCCAAAATAAAAAACTGAGACCCTGAAAAGACATGAAGGCAGAAAAAACAAAACGTAAAGGAGGCGGCGACGAGGCGGAAGCGACGAGGAGGCGACGAGGAGGAGGCGACGAGGAGGCGACGAGGAGGAGGCGACGAGGAGGCGAGGAGGAGGCGACGAGGAGGCGGCTTCATGATCATTTATGTTCATGTTGTTTCAGGGCGACGTGGCCTCAGTGACGTTTGTGTCGGGAAACCCTCGCCACTCGGGAGACATCGTAAGAACTGACACGCTCTACAACGCTCTACAACGCTCTCTACAACACTCTCTACAACGCTCTCTACAACGCTCTCTACAACACTCTCTACAACGCTCTCTACAACGCTCTACAACACTCTCTACAACGCTCTACAACACTCTCTACAACGCTCTACAACACTCTCTACAACGCTCTACAACACTCTCTACAACGCTCTCTACAACGCTCTCTACAACACTCTCTACAACGCTCTCTACAACGCTCTCTACAACGCTCTCTACAACACTCTCTACAACGCTCTCTACAACGCTCTCTACAACACTCTCTACAACGCTCTCTACAACGCTCTCTACAACACTCTCTACAACGCTCTCTACAACGCTCTACAACACTCTCTACAACGCTCTCTACAACGCTCTCTACAACGCTCTACAACACCAGTCCACACTCTGATATACGCCACAAAAGTGTTTGTAAAGTCGTGCTAATCGTTCGCTCTGTGCTCGTCAGAGAGACCGAACCTTCATCACCGTCGAGCGCTTCAACAACGACAGCGACTCGTGGGGCGTCGTCCACACTGATGCATCATGGGAAACCAGGTGAGACTGAAGCAGGTGTTCAGTGTCAGTGGGACTGGGCTCAGTTATATTAGTCTCAGTGTCAGGTCTGGGCTCAGTTATATTAGTCTCAGTGTCAGTGGGACTGGGCTCAGTTATATTAGTCTCAGTGTCAGTAGGTCTGGGCTCAGTTATATTAGTCTCAGTGTCAGTAGGTCTGGGCTCAGTTATATTAGTCTCAGTGTCAGTAGGACTGGGCTCAGTTATATTAGTCTCAGTGTCAGTAGGACTGGGCTCAGTTATATTAGTCTCAGCGTCAGTAGGTCTGGGCTCAGTTATATTAGTCTCAGTGTCAGTAGGACTGGGCTCAGTTATATTAGTCTCATGTCAGTAGGACTGGGCTCAGTTATATTAGTCTCATGTCAGTAGGACTGGGCTCAGTTATATTAGTCTCAGTGTCAGTGGGACTGGGCTCAGTTATATTAGTCTCAGTGTCAGTAGGTCTGGGCTCAGTTATATTAGTCTCAGTGTCAGTAGGTCTGGGCTCAGTTATATTAGTGTCAGTAGGTCTGGGCTCAGTTATATTAGTCTCAGTGTCAGTAGGTCTGGGCTCAGTTATATTAGTGTCAGTAGGTCTGGGCTCAGTTATATTAGTCTCAGTGTCAGTAGGTCTGAGCTCAGTTATATTAGTCTCAGCGTCAGTAGGACTGGGCTCAGTTATATTAGTCTCAGTGTCAGTAGGACTGGGCTCAGTTATATTAGTCTCAGTGTCAGTAGGACTGGGCTCAGTTATATTAGTCTCAGTGTCAGTAGGTCTGGGCTCAGTTATATTAGTCTCAGTGTCAGTGGGACTGGGCTCAGTTATATTAGTCTCAGTGTCAGTAGGTCTGGGCTCAGTTATATTAGTCTCAGTGTCAGTAGGTCTGGGCTCAGTTATATTAGTCTCAGTGTCAGTGGGACTGGGCTCAGTTATATTAGTCTCAGTGTCAGTAGGACTGGGCTCAGTTATATTAGTCTCAGTGTCAGTAGGTCTGGGCTCAGTTATATTAGTCTCAGTGTCAGTGGGACTGGGCTCAGTTATATTAGTCTCAGTGTCAGTAGGTCTGGGCTCAGTTATATTAGTCTCAGTGTCAGTAGGTCTGGGCTCAGTTATATTAGTCTCAGTGTCAGTGGGACTGGGCTCAGTTATATTAGTCTCAGAGTCAGTAGGACTGGGCTCAGTTATATTAGTCTCAGTGTCAGTAGGACTGGGCTCAGTTATATTAGTCTCAGTGTCAGTAGGTCTGGGCTCAGTTATATTAGTCTCAGTGTCAGTAGGTCTGGGCTCAGTTATATTAGTCTCAGTGTCAGTAGGTCTGGGCTCAGTTATATTAATCTCAGTGTCAGTGGGACTGGGCTCAGTTATATTAGTCTCAGTAGGACTGGGCTCAGTTATATTAGTCTCAGTGTCAGTAGGTCTGGGCTCAGTTATATTAGTCTCAGTGTCAGTGGGACTGGGCTCAGTTATATTAGTCTCAGTGTCAGTAGGTCTGGGCTCAGTTATATTAGTCTCAGTGTCAGTGGGACTGGGCTCAGTTATATTAGTCTCAGTAGGACTGGGCTCAGTTATATTAGTCTCAGTGTCAGTAGGACTGGGCTCAGTTATATTAGTCTCAGTGTCAGTAGGACTGGGCTCAGTTATATTAGTCTCAGTGTCAGTGGGACTGGGCTCAGTTATATTAGTCTCAGTGTCAGTAGGACTGGGCTCAGTTATATTAGTCTCAGTGTCAGTAGGACTGGGCTCAGTTATATTAGTCTCAGTGTCAGTAGGACTGGGCTCAGTTATATTAGTCTCAGTGTCAGTGGGACTGGGCTCAGTTATATTAGTCTCAGTGTCAGTAGGACTGGGCTCAGTTATATTAGTCTCAGTGTCAGTAGGACTGGGCTCAGTTATATTAGTCTCAGTGTCAGTAGGACTGGGCTCAGTTATATTAGTCTCAGTGTCAGTGGGACTGGGCTCAGTTATATTAGTCTCAGTGTCAGTAGGACTGGGCTCAGTTATATTAGTCTCAGTGTCAGTAGGACTGGGCTCAGTTATATTAGTCTCAGTGTCAGTAGGTCCGGGCTCAGTTATATTAGTCTCAGTGTCAGTAGGTCTGGGCTCAGTTATATTAGTCTCAGTGTCAGTAGGACTGGGCTCAGTTATATTAGTCTCAGTGTCAGTAGGACTGGGCTCAGTTATATTAGTCTCAGTGTCAGTAGGTCTGGGCTCAGTTATATTAGTCTCAGTGTCAGTAGGACTGGGCTCAGTTATATTAGTCTCAGTGTCAGTAGGACTGGGCTCAGTTATATTAGTCTCAGTGTCAGGACTGGGCTCAGTTATATTAGTCTCAGTGTCAGTAGGACTGGGCTCAGTTATATTAGTCTCAGTGTCAGTAGGACTGGGCTCAGTTATATTAGTCTCAGTGTCAGTAGGACTGGGCTCAGTTATATTAGTCTCAGTGTCAGTAGGACTGGGCTCAGTTATATTAGTCTCAGTGTCAGTAGGACTGGGCTCAGTTATATTAGTCTCAGTGTCAGTGGGACTGGGCTCAGTTATATTAGTATCAGTGTCAGGACTGGGCTCAGTTATATTAGTCTCAGTGTCAGGACTGGGCTCAGTTATATTAGTCTCAGTGTCAGGACTGGGCTCAGTTATATTAGTCTCAGTGTCAGTAGGTCTGGGCTCAGTTATATTAGTCTCAGTGTCAGTGGGACTGGGCTCAGTTATATTAGTCTCAGTGTCAGGACTGGGCTCAGTTATATTAGTCTCAGTGTCAGGACTGGGCTCAGTTATATTAGTCTCAGTGTCAGTAGGTCTGGGCTCAGTTATATTAGTCTCAGAGTCAGTAGGACTGGGCTCAGTTATATTAGTCTCAGTGTCAGTAGGACTGGGCTCAGTTATATTAGTCTCAGTGTCAGTAGGTCTGGGCTCAGTTATATTAGTCTCAGTGTCAGTAGGACTGGGCTCAGTTATATTAGTCTCAGTGTCAGTAGGTCTGGGCTCAGTTATATTAGTCTCAGTGTCAGTAGGACTGGGCTCAGTTATATTAGTCTCAGTGTCAGTAGGACTGGGCTCAGTTATATTAGTGTTAGTAGGTCTGGGCTCAGTTATATTAGTCTCAGTGTCAGTAGGTTTGGGCTCAGTTATATTAGTCTCAGTGTCAGTAGGTCTGGGCTCAGTTATATTAGTCTCAGTGTCAGTGGGACTGGGCTCAGTTATATTAGTCTCAGTGTCAGTAGGTCTGGGCTCAGTTATATTAGTCTCAGTGTCAGTAGGTCTGGGCTCAGTTATATTAGTCTCAGTGTCAGTGGGACTGGGCTCAGTTATATTAGTCTCAGTGTCAGTAGGTCTGGGCTCAGTTATATTAGTCTCAGTGTCAGTAGGTCTGGGCTCAGTTATATTAGTCTCAGTGTCAGTAGGACTGGGCTCAGTTATATTAGTCTCAGCGTCAGTAGGTCTGGGCTCAGTTATATTAGTCTCAGTCTCAGTAGGACTGGGCTCAGTTATATTAGTCTCAGTGTCAGGACTGGGCTCAGTTATATTAGTCTCAGTGTCAGTAGGACTGGGCTCAGTTATATTAGTCTCAGTGTCAGTAGGTCTGGGCTCAGTTATATTAGTCTCAGTGTCAGTAGGACTGGGCTCAGTTATATTAGTCTCAGTGTCAGTAGGTCTGGGCTCAGTTATATTAGTCTCAGTGTCAGTAGGTCTGGGCTCAGTTATATTAGTGTCAGTGTCAGTAGGACTGGGCTCAGTTATATTAGTGTCAGTGTCAGTAGGTCTGGGCTCAGTTATATTAGTCTCAGTGTCAGTAGGACTGGGCTCAGTTATATTAGTCTCAGTGTCAGTAGGACTGGGCTCAGTTATATTAGTCTCAGTAGGACTGGGCTCAGTTATATTAGTCTCAGTAGGTCTGGGCTCAGTTATATTAGTCTCAGTGTCAGTAGGACTGGGCTCAGTTATATTAGTCTCAGTGTCAGTAGGTCTGGGCTCAGTTATATTAGTCTCAGCGTCAGTGGGACTGGGCTCAGTTATATTAGTCTCAGTGTCAGTAGGACTGGGCTCAGTTATATTAGTCTCAGTGTCAGTAGGACTGGGCTCAGTTATATTAGTCTCAGTGTCAGTGGGACTGGGCTCAGTTATATTAGTCTCAGTGTCAGTAGGACTGGGCTCAGTTATATTAGTCTCAGCGTCAGTAGGACTGGGCTCAGTTATATTAGTCTCAGTGTCAGTAGGACTGGGCTCAGTTATATTAGTCTCAGTGTCAGTAGGACTGGGCTCAGTTATATTAGTCTCAGCGTCAGTAGGTCTGGGCTCAGTTATATTAGTCTCAGTGTCAGTAGGACTGGGCTCAGTTATATTAGTCTCAGCGTCAGTAGGTCTGGGCTCAGTTATATTAGTCTCAGTGTCAGTAGGTCTGGGCTCAGTTATATTAGTCTCAGCGTCAGTAGGACTGGGCTCAGTTATATTAGTCTCAGTGTCAGTAGGACTGGGCTCAGTTATATTAGTTTCGATACTGTTTTACGATCCCTGTGGTACCTGGCTCCTGATTGGCCGGTGTTTCCTCTCCTCAGGTTTCATTGGCTGAAGGGCGCTGATCGCCGCAGTAACGCCACTGTTCAGTGGTTCATCCCCGACAGCGCCCCCTCTGGTATCTACAGGATACGGCACTTCGGTCACTACAAAGAGATCAAGAACTTCCGTCCGGTGATCCAAGCGTTCACCGGCCAGTCCGAGGCCTTCACCGTGAGCCGGGGCTACTACAGCGCCACCTAGAGGCCGGGGCTACTACAGCGCCACCTAGAGGCCGGAGCTCCTACAGCGCCACCTCGAGGCCGGAGCTCCTACAGCGCCACCTCGAGACAAGCCTGTGCCATTTCAGCTTTGTAATAATCCTTGATCATAATTTATAATAAACATTTCCCTGATTCAGCAGCTCTGAGTTCTTCATTTCATTTAAAGCAGGATTTATCCGGGCAGCGGCAGGGCCACTTTAAGGCTTTTTAATGACACAAACATAAAGAATCTGTCCAGGTTTTATTTCTTAAAAGTTACAGGCAGCGTTTTTCCACCCTGAGATATGTTCTTACCTGAGCTGTGACGAGTTCTTTAGGACCTGTCTGATCTTCAGTCACGTAAACACAGCGCAGACGGCGTTAGCATTTAGCCTCTCCCTCTCTCCTCTATAGCTCCAAAACAGGTCAAGATAGAAGCTACCAAGCTCTTCCACGTTTCCCCTATTTAAATATGGTTACGTGAAGTGTTCCACTACAAAGTATAATTACACACAATTAAACAATGTGGATTTTCTAAGCGGATAAAAGGGGGAACTATATTGTAAGGCGTAATAATACCAGGAGTAGTTTGGCATCCGCACAGTAATCTTCACTTTACTGTGTGGATGCCAAATTACAAAAAAACTGACAAAAAATAAAAAAAAAATGAAAAAAAAAATTGAAAAAAAAAATGAAAAAAAAAAACATATAAAGAAAAAAATGAACAAAAAAAAGACAAAAAAGATGGAAAAAAAAAAAGAATTTTTTTTACAAAAAAATTACAAAAAACACAACTTGAAATCCGCGCAGTAATCTTCACTTTACTGTGCGGATGTCCAAAAAAATTACAAAAATGACAAAAATGGGGAAAAAAAATGAAAAAAATAAATAAAAAAATAATTTCTAATAATGAAAAAAAAAATGAAAAAAGGGAAAAAAATTAATAAAAAAATAAAAAAAAATAATATGACAAAAAAATGGAAAATATAAAAAAAGGAAAAAAAAAAAGTCCAAAATTTTACAAAAAAATGACTAAAAAATTGCAAAAAACACAAGTTCGAAATCAGGGTTGAAATCAGGGATGCTAAACTACTCCTGGTATTATTACGCCTTACAATATAGTTCCCCCTTTTATCCGCTTAGAAAATCCACATTGTTTAATTGTGTGTAATTATACTTTGTAGTGGAACACTTCACGTAACCATATTTAAATAGGGGAAACGTGGAAGAGCTTGGTAGCTTCTATCTTGACCTGTTTTGGAGCTATAGAGGAGAGAGGGAGAGGCTAAATGCTAACGCCGTCTGCGCTGTGTTTACGTGACTGAAGATCAGACAGGTCCTAAAGAACTCGTCACAGCTCAGGTAAGAACATATCTCAGTGTGGAGAAACACTGCCTGTTCCTTTAAGCTTTCAGTGTTGACCCAGGTGAGCGGGTCGGAGTCGGTAAAACCTTTAAAAACTGGGATCGTCGTTTCAGATTAAACTCAGGAAAAAGCAGTGGTTTCGAAGCGTTTATTAAACATCCCCTAATTCAAGTATAAAAACATATAAAAGTGTGCAGTATTTTACAGCGACAGGCCCCTCCCCCCCGATGAGGTCACTTCCTGGTTTGGGAGCGGAGCTGGCGTTTGATGGTCAGGTGGTCGCTCTCTCTCTCCTCCGGCGCCGCCCCGCCCTGAGGTCAACACAAACATATTTGGAGTATTTTCTCTGAACAAAAAACGAGGTGAAAGTTTCCCGTTTCTCACCGTGTTGGGAGAGTCGAGCATCAGGGAGGCGCCGCTGCTGCTGTCGGGGGGTTTGTACAGTTTCCTTCGTCCTCGCTTCAGTCTGGAGCCAGTGCTTCTGCCGTCGGCGACCAGCCCCATCAGGCCCTTGGCTGCAGAGAGAGGCACCAGTCAGCAGGGGGCGGCAGCAGCAGCAGCAGCAGCAGTTATAGCAGTAAAAGTAGTTAGTGCTTGATCCCGCCCCCTGACCTTCTAACCCTGGACATTTATATAAACTAACTTCATGAAGCCGACTGAAAAATCTGCGTTGTGTGATTCTAAAATGTAAAAGAGGCGAGACCTGTGGAGCTGAGGATGGACGGACTCTTGTTGATGAACTCTCCCAGTTTGGTCAAAGTCGTGTCCTTCACTGAAGACGACGAGCTCTAAACAAACACAAGTTAGCATTAGCAGAAATACTGTCCGAGTTAGCATAAGCCGAGTCAGCATTAGCCGAGCTAGCATTAGCCAAGTTAGCACTGGCCGAGTTAGCATTAGCCGAGCTAGCATTAGCCAAGTTAGCACTGGCCGAGTTAGCATTAGCCGAGTTAGCATTAGCCGAGTTAGCACTGGCCGAGTTAGCATGAGACGAGTCAGCATTAGCCGAGCCAGCACTGGCCGAGTTAGCATTAGCCGAGCTAGCACTGGCGAGTTAGCATTAGCCTAGCTATCACCAATCGCATTAGCACTAGCCATGTTAGCATTAGCCTAGCTATCACCAATCGCATTAGCACTAGCCATGTTAGCATTAGCCTAGTTAGCATTAGCTGATCTAGAATCAGAATACTTTTTATAACCATTGGTTTCAGGTTCACAAACTATGAATTTTTCTTGGTGAGACGTGCAACATGAAACAAACAGCTCTAAACAAACACAGAGGGTCAGATCCGAGTGTCCCAGGCCCGGGGGGGGGGGGGGGTCAGATCCGAGTGTCCCAGGCCCGGGGGGGGGGGGGGTCAGATCCGAGTGTCCCAGGCCCGGGGGGGGGGGGGGGTAAAGCTCACGGTCACAGGATAAACGTCACTGACCTGTTTGAGGAGACCGGCTCGGCCTCTGTTCCTCTTGTTCTCACTGAAGACCAGGCCCTGGAGGAGAAGAACCAGAGTCAATGACACCAAATACAGCACACAGATGATGATATGAGGCGCAGCGTGAGGCGCAGCGTGAGGCGCAGCGTGAGGCGCAGCGTGAGGCGCAGCGTGAGGCGCAGCGTGAGGCGCAGCGTGAGGCCGCTCTGACCTGCAGCTCGCAGCTCTTCCTCTTGCGGCTCGTGGTCCTGGGCGTTTTCCTGCTCCGCTCTGAGCCTCTCTCTGGAGAAGCTCCGCCCTCTGCTCGCTGAAACACAGTTAATAAACAGAAACGTCATGAGGAGAAGTGAGGAGATGGTTTTGTTCCCGGGAAAGATGAAGAGCTTTAAAATCCTCGGCCTCCTGGAGTTCTGTGAAACTGAAAGACTTTATTATGATCTTTATTATGTTTGATGGTGTTTTTATTCCCACTGTGTGACGTGACAGAGGCGTGAAAACGAGGCGCAAAGCGACATTAGCAGAGTTAGCATTAGCCGAGCTAGCATGAGCCGAGTCAGCATTAGCCGAGCTAGCACTGGCAGAGTTAGCATTAGCCGAGTCAGCATTAGCCGAGCTAGCATTAGCCAAGTTAGCATTAGCCGAGCTAGCATGAGCAGAGTCAGCGTTAGCCGAGCTAGCATTAGCCAAGTTAGCACTGGCCGAGTTAGCATTAGCCGAGTCAGCATTAGCCGAGCTAGCATAAGCCAAGTTAGCACTGGCCGAGTTAGCATTAGCCGAGTTAGCACTGACCGAGTTAGCACTGGCCGAGTTAGCATTAGCCGAGTTAGCATGAGCCGAGTCAGCGTTAGCCGAGCAAGCATTAGCCAAGTTAGCACTGGCCGAGTTAGCATTAGCCGAGTTAGCACTGGCCGAGTTAGCACTGGCCGAGTTAGCATTAGCCGAGTTAGCATTAGCCGAGCTAACATGAGCAGAGTCAGCATTAGCCAAGTTAGCATTGGCCGAGTTAGCACTGGCCGAGTTAGCACTGGCCGAGTTAGCATTAGCCGAATTAGCATTCGCCGAGTTAGCATTAGCCGAGCTAGAATCAGAATACATTTTATTACCATTGGTTTCAGGTTCACAAACTATGATTTTTTCTTGATGAGACGTGCAACATGAAACATAATGTTGCTAACTAGCATTATCTTAGTTAGCATTAGCCTAGTTAGCATTAGCCTAGTTAGCAAAATTAAACATAATGTTGCTAACTAGCATTAGCCTAGTTAGCATTAGCCTAGTTAGCACTCGCCGTGTTCACACTAGTTTAAATCAATGAACCTGTGACGTGTTTACTTCTCTGAAACCGTTACTATATCAGACATGTCGCTGTCACATGGTGGTCAGGAGCCGCTCACCTGGAGCTCACTGTGGTTCTGCAGCTCTCTGAACCTCTGCACCTCCCTCTGCACGGCCTCCATCCTCCTCTGCTCCCGGAGCTCCTTCTCCTGAAGGTTCTCCTCCTCCTCCGGTGAGTTCTCGTCTCTGGTTTCCTGTTTCCTGTTGTTGCGTCTCAGCCGATGTTTGCGCATCTCCTCCCTGAGCTGCTCCACCACCGTCACCGGCCTCGGCTCCTCCAGCTGGTCTTCATGCTCCTGGGGCTGGTTTTCATGCTCCTCCTCCAGCTGGTTTATCTTCTCCTCCTCCAGCTGGTTTTCATGCTCCTCCAACTCCAGCTGGTTTATCTTCTCCTGGGGCTGGTTTACCTTCTCCTCCTCCAGCTGGTTTTCATGCTCCTGCTCCTGGGCCTGGTTTATCTCCTCCAGGTGGTTTATCTCCTCCTGGGGCTGGTTTATCTTCTCCTGGGGCTGGTTTTCCTCCTCCTGGGGCTGGTTTTCCTGCTCCTGGGGCTGGTTTACCTTCTCCTCCTCAGGCTCTTGGAGCTGCTCCCTCAGACGCTCCAGCTCTGAGACACAGAGAAGAGGGGGTTCAGAGGTTAAAGTGGGTTTTTGATGTAAACTCGTGGAAGAGTCGCAGCTGAATAAGGAGGAGTGACGTTTATTAAAGAATGATTCAAACGAAGGAGAAAGTGTAATAACTGAGCAGATGTTGAACAGCTGCAGCTCGATGTTCAGTTACATGAAAAACAAACATATGCTGAAGGTCAGAGCGAGGTCAGACCTTTCCTCAGCGTCTCCATCTGAACGTGAGCCTCAGTCACTGTGTCCTCCCTCAGAGACAGCAGGCGCCGCAGCTCTGCACCCAGCAGGGAAAACAGGGGAAACATCAGGTATAAGCAGGTCACATCAGGTATAAGCAGGTCACATCAGGTATAAGCAGGTCACATCAGGTATAAGCAGGTCACATCAGGTATAAACAGGTCACATCAGGTATAAGCAGGTCACATCAGGTATAAACAGGTCGAGGCATTAAGGCCTTTCCTTCAGCTGAATCCCTTCACTGACCTTTGTTCTCGCGCTCCACCTTGAGTTTCCCCTGCTCTTCCTGGTGTTTCTCCTGCTCTTCCTGGTGTTTCTCCGCCTGGTGTTTCTCCTGCTCTTCCTGGTGTTTCTCCTGCTCCGCCTGGTGTTTCTCCACCTGGTGTTTCTCCTGCTCTTCCTGGTGTTTCTCCTGCTCTTCCTGGAGCCTCTGGTTCTCGATCGCCTCCAGTCTCCGTTTGAATGAATCACGCTGCTCCTTAAGCTCCGCCTCCACTCGCTCAAACGCAGTCGTCTGATTGGATGACTGCTCCTGGAGGTCGGCGCACAGACGCTGACTGTGGGACAAACACAACGTTGGATCACGAACAAATCACACAACAGGAAACTGGAGCTTCCATGTTTCGCCGCTTTAATGCCCGAATATATGATATATATAACATGACGTCACAAATGCATCAGTGGTTCCCAACGTGGGGTCCGGGCCCCCTGGGGGGCCTCAAAGGCACTGCAGGCGTCTACAAAACAAGGACATTTTATTCATTTCTTAACATGAACCACTTTGTATCAGGCCTTTTAGTCCCGTTATAGACAAGAGGTCGGTCACATGACGTCACTTTATAAAGAGCCTCGCTGAAAAAGCTGTGACGCTCCCTGTGGGAGGTGTGGGAAGTGTGGGAACTATGGTAGCTGTAGATTTTTAGTCTTAGTTTTGTTTAATGTCAGTCATTACTGGAAGAATCCACATGAAACAAAAACTGTCTCTAAGGTTATTGACTCCTCACATGAACTAATGTCTGATTATTTTCCCTCAAATGCGTCCAAAAGTGGAGACTATGGACCATATGCACAGTTTCCCCACGTGTTTCCGCCTGGACAGTAAACCAGACGCTGTCCTTAAGGTCCGCTCTCTCTTCCCATTAACATGAGCAGGTCCCACAGAAATGAAGCCATAGCTTAAGATCTGCTAAAGGACAGAGAGTAAAAGTTCAGATGTGACGGAGCAGGTTAAAAAATATTACATGAGACGTAACGACTTCACTGGAGGAAACTCCGTGTTCATAACGGTGGATGTTTTTGTCTTGCGGCTAACGCGGCTAACGCGGCTAACGCAGCTAACGCGGCTAACGCAAAATAAAAAATAAAACTAGCACAAAGTTTTGAACGAGCCTGCGCAAAAAAGAATCGTCCTGTTAGTTTAAATAATATTTACTTGTTTACATGTATATTATTATATTAAAAGTGTGGTACTAGTACTTATTATGCAGTAGTTTGTACTTCCTGTGGCCATAGTCCTTTCTGTACACTCAGCACAGCCTCGCTCTGCTCCTTCAGTCGCTCGCAGTCGCAGTAGCAGTAGTAACAGTAGTAATAGTGGTAGTAGTAGTAACAGTAGTAACAGTAGTAATAGTGGCAGTAGTAGTAACAGTAGTAATAGTGGTAGCAGTAGTAACAGTAGTAATAGTGGTAGTAGTAGTAGCAGTAGTAACAGTAGTAATAGTGGTAGTAGTAGTAACAGTAGTAACAGTAGTAATAGTGGCAGTAGTAGTAACAGTAGTAATAGTGGTAGCAGTAGTAACAGTAGTAATAGTGGTAGTAGTAGTAACAGTAGTAATAGTGGTAGTAGTAGTAACAGTAGTAACAGTAGTAATAGTGGTAGTAGTAGTAACAGTAGTAATAGTGGTAGTAGTAGTAACAGTAGTAACAGTAGTAATAGTGGTAGTAGTAGTAACAGTAGTAATAGTGGTAGTAGTAGTAACAGTAGTAATAGTGGTAGTAGCAGTAACAGTAGTAACAGTAGTAATAGTGGTAGCAGTAGTAACAGTAGTAATAGTGGCAGTAGTAGTAACAGTAGTAATAGTGGTAGTAGTAGTAACAGTAGTAACAGTAGTAATAGTGGCAGTAGTAGTAACAGTAGTAATAGTGGTAGCAGTAGTAACAGTAGTAATAGTGGTAGTAGTAGTAACAGTAGTAATAGTGGTAGTAGTAGTAACAGTAGTAACAGTAGTAATAGTGGTAGTAGTAGTAACAGTAGTAACAGTAGTAATAGTGGTAGTAGTAGTAACAGTAGTAATAGTGGTAGTAGTAGTAACAGTAGTAATAGTGGTAGTAGTAGTAACAGTAGTAATAGTGGTAGTAGCAGTAACAGTAGTAATAGTGGCAGTAGTAGTAACAGTAGTAATAGTGGTAGTAGTAGTAACAGTAGTAATAGTGGTAGTAGTAGTAACAGTAGTAATAGTGGTAGTAGTAGTAGTAACAGTAGTAATAGTGGTAGTAGTAGTAACAGTAGTAATAGCGGTGGTAGTAGTAGTAACAGTAGTAACAGTAGTAACAGTAGTAACAGTAGTAACAGTAGTAATAGTGGCAGTAGTAGTAACAGTAGTAACAGTAGCAGTACCTCTGCTGTAGTTGCTCCTGGAGGTCCTGTAGGTGGCGCTCTCTCCGGGCGCTCTCCCTCAGTGCAGACTCGCTCTCCTCCTTCAGTCGCTCCATGGCGGTGTGGAAAGCGTCCTGCTGCGCCCCCTGGAGGCCGCGCAGCTCCTGCAGCGTCAGGTCTCTGTCGTCTGATTGGCTCTGGAGGCTGAGGAGGCGGGTCCTGGTGGAGTTCAGCTCGTCTGATAGGCTGCTGGACCTGTCCGTCTCAGAGCGCAGCGTCTGCTTCAGCGTGGTCACCTGGGGGCGGGGTTTAGAGGGTCATGTTTACCATGTGAGGACAGTAGGGGGCGCTGTAGAGCAGTGGTTCTCAACCTTTTGGAGCCACGACCCCCATTTTAACAGTAAAAGGGGTTCGTGACCCCGCTCGGGTCACTGAGAAATAGAAATAGTCGCCGACATAATTCTGAACGTCTTAAGTCCCGCCTGAACCGAGAGGATCTTTTTTGTCATTTTCTAGTCATTTTTTGTCAATTTTTTGTAATTTTATTGTCAAATTTTTATCACATTTTTGTAATGTTTTTGTAACATTCTGTAATTTTTTTGTAATTTTTTGTAAATTTTTTGTCAGGTTTTTTTGTATTTTTTTGTAAATTTTTGTCACATTTTGTCAATTTTTTGTCACATTTTTGTAAAAAAAAATGTAATTTTTTGTCACATTTTTTGTCATTTTTTTGGTTCAATTTTTATCAAATTTTTGTAATTTTTTTGTAACATTCTGTCATTTTTTTGGTAATTTTTTGTCATTTTTTGTCAGATTTTTTGTCACATTTGTTTCATTTTTTTTGTCATTTTTTGTCCATTTTTGGTCCATTTTTGTCACATTTTGTCAATTTTTTGTGATTTTTTTGGTCAAATTTTTATCACATTTTTTTATCACATTTTTTGGTCAAATTTTTTATCACATTTTTGTAAAAAAAAAAACGTACTTTTTTGTCAATTTTTTGCCATTTTTTGTCACATTTTTTGTAATTTTTTGCCAAATTTCGTCATTTTTTTGGTCAAATTTTTATCAAATTTTTGTAATTTTTTTGTCACATTTTTTGTCATTTTTTTTGTCATTTTTTGTCAATTTTCGTCATTTTTTCGACCATTTGTAGGGGGCGCTGTAGAGTACCCTGTGAGGACAGTAGGGGGCGCTGTAGAGTCATACCTCGGTCTGTAGTGTGAAGATGCCGTTGACCAGGGCCTTGTTCTCTTTGTTCAGGCGACTCGTTTCTCTTTGCTCCGACTCCAACGACTGGAACACGGACTCACAGTCAGGACACGCCTCCTCTGGAACAAAACATGTACAACGGGGTTCAGCCAGAGAAACACACACCCCTTAGACCTTACTCTTCCTCAGAGTGTTACCTGAGAGCTTCTGCATCTGTGTCTCCATCTCCAACAGCTGCAGTCGGAGCTGCTCCAGCTGCTGGTTCTCCTCCCTGAGATGTTCCAGCTCCTGCTCCTTCTCCTCCATCAGCTCATTGATCTTCTGCTTTGCCTGGTCTCTCTCCTCCCGAAGATCACGGAGGAGCTTCTCCCACTCCTCCCTGAGCTCCTCCAGATGCTGCTCCTGTTGTCGGTTCTCCTCCTGAAGCTGCAGTCTGAGCTCCTCCAGACGCTGCTCCTTCTGATGGTTCTCCTCCTGATGCTGCAGTCTGAGCTCAGTGATCTGCTGCTCCTTCTGATGGTTCTCCTCCTGATGCTGCAGTATGAGCTCCTCCAGACGCTGCTCCTTCTGATGGTTCTCCTCCTGATGCTGCAGTCTGAGCTCCTCCAGACGCTGCTCCTTCTGATCGTTCTCCTCCTGGAGCCTCCAGTTCTCCTCCTGATGCTGCAGTCTGAGCTCAGTGATCTGCTGCTCCTTCTGATGGTTCTCCTCCTGATGCTGCAGTCTGAGCTCAGTGATCTGCTGCTCCTTCTGATGGTTCTCCTCCTGATGCTGCAGTCTGAGCTCCTCCAGATGCTGCTCCTTCTGATCGTTCTCCTCCTGGAGCCTCCAGATCTCCTCCTCCAGCAGCACTGAACAAACACCGGTCACATGTACAGTTCGAACACAGAGATAAACCTCCAGACCAGGAGCTGCAGTACCTCTCTTCTTGGCGGGGGCGCTCTCCTCGTCGCTGGAGCTTCTCCCTCGTTTCTTCTCCTCCTTGCCTCGTGCTCCGCAGCTCCCTCGCTCCCTCAGACACGAACAGTTCTGTTGTAGTTGCAACAGCTCAGCACGAACGGCCTCCACCACCGAGCGCTGCCCACACAGGACACAAAAAACATGAGCTAACGCTAACCTGTGACCTCTGCGCTAGCTGCTCACGCTAACCTCTGCGTTAGCTGCTCACGCTAACCTCTAACCTCTGCTTTATCCGCTCACGCAAACCTCTGCGTTAGCTGCTCACGCTAACCTCTAACCTCTGCGCTCGCTGCTCATGCTAACCTCTGCGTTTGCTGCTCACGCTAACCTCTGCGTTTGCCGCTCACGCTAACCTCTGCGTTAGCCGCTCACGCTAACCTCTGCGCTAGTTGCTCACGCTAATCTCTGCGTTAGCCGCTCACGCTAACCTCTGCGCTAGTTGCTCACGCTAATCTCTGCGTTAGCCGCTCACGCTAACCTCTGCGCTAGTTGCTCACGTTAATCTCTGCGTTAGCCGCTCACGCTAACCTCTGACCTCTGCGCTCGCTGCACATGCTAACCTCTAAGTTTGCTGCTCACGCTAACCTCTGCGTTTGCTGCTCACGCTAACCTCTGCGTTTGCCGCTCACGCTAACCTCTGCATTAGCCGCTCACGCTAACTTCTGCGTTAGCCGCTCACGCTAACTTCTGCGTTAGCCGCTCACGCTAACCTCTGCGCTAGCTGCTCACGCTAACTTCTGCGTTAGCCGCTCACGCTAACCTCTGCATTAGCCGCTCACGCTAACTTCTGCGTTAGCCGCTCACGCTAACTTCTGCGTTAGCCGCTCACGCTAACCTCTGCGCTAGCTGCTCACGCTAACCTCTGCATTAGCCGCTCACGCTAACCTCTGCGTTAGCCGCTCACGCTAACTTCTGCGTTAGCCGCTCATGCTAACTTCTGCGTTAGCCGCTCATGCTAACCTCTGCGTTAGCTGCTCACGCTAACCTCTGCGTTTGCTGCTCACGCTAACTTTTGCGTTAGCTGCTTACGCTAACCTCTGCGTTAGCCGCTCACGCTAACCTCTGCGTTTGCCGCTCACGCTAACCTCTGTTTTAGCTGCTCACGCTAACCTCTGCGTTAGCCGCTCACGCTAACCTCTGCGCTAGCTGCTCACGCTAACCTCTGCTTTAGCCGCTCACGCTAACCTCTGCGCTAGCTGCTCACGCTAACCTCTGCGTTAGCCGCTCACGCTAATCTCTGCGTTAGCCGCTCACGCTAATCTCTGCGTTAGCCGCTCACGCTAACCTCTGCGTTTAATGCTCACGCTAACCTCTGCGTTAGCCGCTCACGCTAACCTCTGCGTTAGCCGCTCACGCTAACCTCTGCGTTAGCCGCTCACGCTAACCTCTGCGCTAGTTGCTCACGCTAATCTCTGCGTTAGCCGCTCACGCTAACCTCTGCGCTAGTTGCTCACGCTAATCTCTGCGTTAGCCGCTCACGCTAACCTCTGCGCTAGTTGCTCACGTTAATCTCTGCGTTAGCCGCTCACGCTAACCTCTGCGTTTGACGCTCACGCTATCCTCTGCGCTAGCCGCTCACGCTAACCTCTGACCTCTGCGTTAGCTGCTCACGGTAACCTCTGCGCTAGCTGCTCACGCTAACCTCTGCGTTAGCCGCTCACGCTAACCTCTGCGTCAGCCGCTCACGCTAACCTCTGCTTTCGCCCTAACCTCTGCATTAGCCGCTCACGCTAACCTCTGCTTTAGCCCTAACCTCTGCATTAGCCGCTCACGCTAACCTCTGCTTTAGCCGCTCACGCTAACCTCTGCTTTCGCCCTAACCTCTGCATTAGCCGCTCACGCTAACCTCTGCATTAGCCGCTCACGCTAACCTCTGCTTTCGCCCTAACCTCTGCGTTAGCCGCTCACGCTAACCTCTGCGTTAGCCGCTCACGCTAACCTCCGCGTTAGCCGCTCACGCTAACCTCTGCGCTAGCCGCTCACGCTAACCTCTGACCTCTGCGTTAGCTGCTCACGGTAACCTCTGCGCTAGCTGCTCACGCTAACCTCTGCGTTAGCCGCTCACGCTAACCTCTGCGTCAGCCGCTCACGCTAACCTCTGCTTTCGCCCTAACCTCTGCATTAGCCGCTCACGCTAACCTCTGCTTTAGCCCTAACCTCTGCATTAGCCGCTCACGCTAACCTCTGCTTTAGCCGCTCACGCTAACCTCTGCTTTCGCCCAAACCTCTGCATTAGCCGCTCACGCTAACCTCTGCTTTCGCCCTAACCTCTGCGTTAGCCGCTCACGCTAACCTCTGCGTTAGCCGCTCACGCTAACCTCCGCGTTAGCCGCTCACGCTAACCTCCGCGCTAGCCGCTCACGCTAACCTCTGCATTAGCCGCTCACGCTAACCTCTGCGTTAGCCGCTCACGCTAACCTCTGCGTTAGCCGCTCACGCTAACCTCTGCGTTAGCCGCTCACGCTAACCTCTGCGTTAGCCGCTCACACTAACCTCCGTGTTAGCCGCTCACGCTAACCTCTGCGTTAGCCGCTCACGCTAACCTCCGCGTTAGCCGCTCACGCTAACCTCTGCGTTAGCCGCTCACGCTAACCTCTGCGTCAGCCGCTCACGCTAACCTCTGCGTTAGCCGCTCACGCTAACCTCTGCGTTAGCTGCTCACGCTAACCTCTGCGTTAGCCGCTCACGCTAACCTCTGCGTTAGCCTCTCACGCTAACCTCTGCTTTAGCCCTAACCTCTGCGTTAGCCGCTCACGCTAACCTCTGCATTAGCCGCTCGCGCTAACCTCTGCGTTAGCCGCTCACGCTAACCTCTGCTTTAGCCCTAACCTCTGCGTTAGCCGCTCACGCTAACCTCTGCGTTAGCCGCTCACGCTAACCTCTGCGTTAGCTGCTCACGCTAACCTCTGCGTTAGCTGCTCACGCTAACCTCTGCGTTAGCCGCTCACGCTAACCTCTGCGTTTGACGCTCACGCTAACCTCTGCGTTTGCCGCTCACGCTAACCTCTGCGTTTGCCGCTCACGCTAACCTCTGCGTTAGCCGCTCACGCTAACCTCTGCTTTAGCCCTAACCTCTGCGTTAGCCGCTCACGCTAACCTCTGCGTTAGCCGCTCACGCTAACCTCTGCGTTAGCCTCTCACGCTAACCTCTGCGTTAGCCGCTCACGCTAACCTCCGCGTTAGCTGCTGTGTAGTACCTCTCGGGTGGCGTCCTCCACAGTCTGGTCCAGGGCGGAGGTCAGTTTGGAGATGATCTCCTCCTTCTGTTCACAAAGGTCTCCGAGCTCAGAGAGCTGCTCCTGACGCCGCTGCAGACTCTGCTCCGACACACACACAGTTAGTGATGGACACAAACATCTGAACAGACGGGTCACCAGGAGAGTCTGACCTGCTGGAGCTCCTGAAGCTCCTGAAGCTGCTGCTCCGACGCCTTTCGCTGCTTCTCCAGCTCTGAAACAAACAGAACATAAATACAGAAGCACAAACCCTCTTCCAGCTCCAGCCTTTTCCCTGAAGTTTATTTGAGTCAAACCTAACCAGTCTGAGGAGAGTGAGGGGTTGTTACCTGCCGCGTTGAGCTGCTGCTCCCTGATCTTCTGGAGCTCCTGGGCACTGAGGAAGTCCTCAAGAACCATCCCCTCCGAGTCCTGCACGATAAGGTTTAACAAAAGGAGCTTCAGCCTGGAGTCGCTCATGGACAGATTCTCTCCTTCTTCAGACGCCAAACACGTTTATTTGAACTTTACTCGTGTGCAAACGCAATGAGGCCCTCGGCGTGAAAAGAGCTCCTCTGTAATCGCTCATGGTCAGGTCATGGTGAAGCTTCTCTCAGAGGAACAAGACCCTGAGAACTGTCCTGCTCAGCCCTGGGTTCATCTACAGCAGAGTAAAGTAGGGCTGTGCAATTAATCGAAATTCGATTACGATTTCGATTACAACAGTAAACGATTACACAATTAGCATAATCGCAAAAAATCTATTATAATTTTGTTTTCTTTTTTTTCTTCCTAATTTTGTTTTTTAAAATTTTTAACTTTGGGATTTTTTGCTGGATTTTTGTCTTTTTTTTTAATTGATTTTTGTCACTTTTTTGCTGGATTTTTGTCGCTTTTTATGGATTTTTGTCACTTTTTTGCTGGATTTTTGTCACTTTTTTGCTGGATTTTTGTCACTTTTTTGCTGGATTTTTGTCACTTTTTTGCTGGATTTTTGTCACTTTTTTGCTGGATTATTGTCACTTTTTTGCTGGATTTTTGTCGTTTTTTACTGATTTTTGTCTTTTTTTGCTGGATTTTTGTCACTTTTTTGCTGGATTTTTGTCACTTTTTTGCTGGATTTTTGTCGTTTTTTATGGATTTTTGTCTTTTTTTGCTGGATTTTTGTCTTTTTTTATGGATTTTTGTCACTTTTTTGATGGATTTTTGTCGTTTTTTATGGATTTTTGTCACTTTTTTGCTGGATTTTTGTCACTTTTTTGATGGATTTTTGTCACTTTTTTGCTGGATTTTTGTCGTTTTTTATGGATTTTTGTCTTTTTTTGCTGGATTTTTGTCACTTTTTTGCTGGATTTTTGTCACTTTTTTGCTGGATTTTTGTCACTTTTTTGCTGGATTTTTGTCTTTTTTTATGGATTTTTGTCACTTTTTTGCTGGATTTTTGTCACTTTTTTGCTGGATTTTTGTCACTTTTTTGCTGGATTTTTGTCACTTTTTTGCTGGATTTTTGTCGTTTTTTATGGATTTTTGTCTTTTTTTGCTGGATTTTTGTCTTTTTTTATGGATTTTTGTCACTTTTTTGATGGATTTTTGTCGTTTTTTATGGATTTTTGTCACTTTTTTGCTGGATTTTTGTCACTTTTTTGATGGATTTTTGTCACTTTTTTGCTGGATTTTTGTCGTTTTTTATGGATTTTTGTCTTTTTTTGCTGGATTTTTGTCACTTTTTTGCTGGATTTTTGTCACTTTTTTGCTGGATTTTTGTCACTTTTTTGCTGGATTTTTGTCTTTTTTTATGGATTTTTGTCACTTTTTTGCTGGATTTTTGTCGTTTTTTATGGATTTTTGTCTTTTTTGATGGATTTTTGTCACTTTTTTGCTGGATTTTTGTCACTTTTTTGCTGGATTTTTGTCACTTTTTTGCTGGATTTTTGTCTTTTTTTTGCTGGATTTTTGTCACTTTTTTGCTGGATTTTTGTCGTTTTTTATGGATTTTTGTCACTTTTTTGCTGGATTTTTGTCACTTTTTTGCTGGATTTTTGTCGTTTTTTATGGATTTTTGTCACTTTTATGCTGGATTTTTGTCACTTTTTTGCTGGATTTTTGTCACTTTTTTGCTGGATTTTTGTCACTTTTTTGCTGGATTTTTGTCACTTTTTTGCTGGATTTTTGTCGTTTTTTACTGATTTTTGTCTTTTTTTGCTGGATTTTTGTCACTTTTTTGCTGGATTTTTGTCACTTTTTTGCTGGATTTTTGTCTTTTTTTATGGATTTTTGTCACTTTTTTGATGGATTTTTGTCGTTTTTTATGGATTTTTGTCACTTTTTTGCTGGATTTTTGTCACTTTTTTGCTGGATTTTTGTCACTTTTTTGCTGGATTTTTGTCGTTTTTTATGGATTTTTGTCACTTTTTTGCTGGATTTTTGTCACTTTTTTGCTGGATTTTTGTCACTTTTTTGCTGGATTTTTGTCGTTTTTTATGGATTTTTGTCTTTTTTTGCTGGATTTTTGTCTTTTTTGATGGATTTTTGTCACTTTTTTGCTGGATTTTTGTCGTTTTTTATGGATTTTTGTCACTTTTTTGCTGGATTTTTGTCACTTTTTTGCTGGATTTTTGTCACTTTTTTGCTGGATTTTTGTCATTTTTTATGGATTTTTGTCACTTTTTTGCTGGATTTTTGTCACTTTTTTGCTGGATTTTTGTCACTTTTTTGCTGGATTTTTGTCGTTTTTTATGGATTTTTGTCTTTTTTTGCTGGATTTTTGTCTTTTTTGATGGATTTTTGTCACTTTTTTGCTGGATTTTTGTCGTTTTTTATGGATTTTTGTCACTTTTTTGCTGGATTTTTGTCACTTTTTTGCTGGATTTTTGTCATTTTTTATGGATTTTTGTCATTTTTTTTGCTGGATTTTTGTCACTTTTTTGCTGGATTTTTGTCGTTTTTTATGGATTTTTGTCACTTTTTTGCTGGATTTTTGTCACTTTTTTGCTGGATTTTTGTCACTTTTTTGCTGGATTTTTGTCATTTTTTATGGATTTTTGTCATTTTTTTTGCTGGATTTTTGTCAATTTTTTGCTGGATGTTTGTCACTTTTTTGCTGGATGTTTGTCACTTTTTTGCTGGATGTTTGTCACTTTTTTGATGGATTTTTGTCACTTTTTTGCTGGATGTTTGTCACTTTTTTGCTGGATGTTTGTCACTTTTTTGCTGGATTTTTGTCTTTTTTTTAAATGCATTTTTGTCACTTTTTGTTGGATTTTTGTCACTTTTTTGCTGGATTTTTGTCGTTTTTTAATGGATTTTTGTCACTTTTTTGATGGATTTTTTTAAAGGCAACAAATAATCGTTTGAATAATCGTGATTTCAATTATGACAAAAATAATCGTGATTATTATTTTTTCAATAATCGAGCAGCACTAGAGGCAAGTTTCTTCATTGAAAAAAGACCAAAGACCTGCCGATCTGAACGCAAAGTAAAGCGCCATTTTCTACAAATGCCAGCGTCGTGTTTACAGGATCTGGTTAAAGTTAAAGCAGGAACCGAAATAAAAGAAGGAGAAATAAATAGAGTTTTGATGCTGTTAGTGCAGGGACAGCAGCTGCTAAAGCGACGGTTTGGAGAAGGTGTGTGAGGAGGACACTTCCTCACCGGTCTGTGAGCCTCCAGAGCGCTGAGGTCCACCGTTTTGTGGACCAGGTTCTTGAGGATCTCCACTCGTTTCTCCGCTCGCTCCTCCAGGATCTCACGCTCCTTGTCCAGACGCTCGCTGAGGAGACACAAGACTTTAGTTCCTTCAGGAGGAAATATTGCAGTACGTAACACTGGATAGGAGCAGCAGTAACATTCGCAGTAGTAGCAGTAGTACGCAGTAATAGTACATAGAAGTACAAACCTGTAGTCCTTCTCCATCTTGCTAAACAGCTCCATGAACTCAGCGCTGACCTCTTCTCGAATCTGGGCCTCCAGAACCAGACGGAGAGCGGCCTCTGCGTGGGACTAAAGTACACACAAGTACTTCAAACACTGCGTAGTACTCGTACACCTGCAGGAACAGGTGGAGAGCCGGACGTACCTGCTGTCCCTGGTCCATAGTGTCCTCAGCCGCCGCCTCCAGAACCGTCTCCTCCAGCTCCGTCTCCTCCAGCTCCGTCTCCTCTCCTTCAGCCAGACTGTCCTCCAGGTCGTCTCCTGATGAAGCAACAACAGAGTCACAAAGCTGTCCTCACTCCCACAGTGTCTCCAAGAGGTTCATGTGACGGAGACTCAAGCACAGACACATGAAGAAGAACATCTACAGCCCTGACTCCGCCCTCAGGTCCCTCAACTGTCCTCACTCCCACAGTGTCTCCAAGAGGTTCATCTGAGGAGACTCAAGCACAGACACATGAACCTGAAGAAGAACATCTACAGCCCTGACTCCGCCCTCAGGTCCCTCGACTGTCCTCACTCCCACAGTGTCTCCAAGAGGTTCATCTGACGGAGACTCAAGCACAGACACAAGGACCTGAAGAAGAACATCTACAGCCCTGACTCCGCCCTCAGGTCCCTCAACTGTCCTCACTCCCACAGTGTCTCCAAGAGGTTCATCTGACGGAGACTCAAGCACAGACACATGAAGAAGAACATCTACAGCCCTGACTCCGCCCTCAGGTCCCTCAACTGTCCTCACTCCCACAGTGTCTCCAAGATGTTCATCTGACGGAGACTCAAGCACAGACACATGAAGAAGAACATCTACAGCCCTGACACCGCCCTCAGATCCCTCAACTGTCCTCACTCCCAAAGTGTCTCCAAGAGGTTCATCTGACGGAGACTCAAGCACAGACACATGGACCTGAAGAAGAACATCTACAGCCCTGACTCCGCCCTCAGGTCCCTCAACTGTCCTCACTCCCAAAGTGTCTCCAAGAGGTTCATCTGACGGAGACTCAAGCAGAGACACAAGGACCTGAAGAAGAACATCTACAGCACTGACTCCGCCCTCAGGTCCCTCAACTGTCCTCACTCCCACAGTGTCTCCAAGAGGTTCATCTGACGGAGACTCAAGCACAGACACATGGACCTGAAGAAGAACATCTACAGCCCTGACTCCGCCCTCAGGTCCCTCAACTGTCCTCACTCCCACAGTGTCTCCAAGAGGTTCATCTGACGGAGACTCAAGCACAGACACATGAAGAAGAACATCTACAGCCCTGACTCCGCCCTCAGGTCCCTCAACTGTCCTCACTCCCACAGTGTCTCCAAGAGGTTCATCTGACGGAGACTCAAGCACAGACACAAGGACCTGAAGAAGAACATCTACAGCCCTGACTCCGCCCTCAGGTCCCTCAACTGTCCTCACTCCCACAGTGTCTCCAAGAGGTTCATCTGACGGAGACTCAAGCACAGACACATGAAGAAGAACATCTACAGCCCTGACTCCGCCCTCAGGTCCCTCAACTGTCCTCACTCCCAAAGTGTCTCCAAGAGGTTCATCTGACGGAGACTCAAGCACAGACACATGAAGAAGAACATCTACAGCCCTGACTCAGCCCTCAGGTCCCTCAACTGTCCTCACTCCCACAGTGTCTCCAAGAGGTTCATCTGAGGGAGACTCAAGCACAGACACATGGACCTGAAGAAGAACATCTACAGCCCTGACTCCGCCCTCAGGTCCCTCAACCTGCTAGGGGGAACCTACCCTCCATCTCCTCCGTCTCCTCGGTTTCCCAGTCGTCGGCCTCCTGCACGTCCTCCAGGCTGGTCTCCCAGGCCACCAGGGAGCTCTTCCTGCCCCTGAAGCGCCGCGTCTCCGCCTCGTCGATGATCAGAGACACTTCCATGGCTGACCTGGGGAGGGCAGCGGCGAGCGGAGGAGGGCGAGAGTTCAGCACCACCACCTGAGGAGAGAGGACGCAGAGTCAGGAGGAGAAACAAGGGAGAGAACTTTGTATCTGTACCTTCTGAGTGAGAGAACTTTATATCTGAACCTTCTGAGTGAGAGAACTTTATATCTGAACCTTCTGAGTGAGGAGAACTTTATATCTGAACCTTCTGAGTGAGGAGAACTTTATATCTGTACCTTCTGAGTGAGGAGAACTTTATATCTGTACCTTCTGAGTGAGAGAACTTTATATCTGAACCTTCTGAGTGAGAGAACTTTATATCTGTACCTTCTGAGCGAGGAGAACTTTATATCTGTACCGTCTGAGCGAGGAGAACTTTATATCTGTACCTTCTGAGTGAGAGAACTTTATATCTGCACCTTCTGAGTGAGAGAACTTTATACTGTTTGAACTCTTTCCTATGCGTTAGCCGCTCACGCTAACCTCTGCGTTAGCCGCTCACGCTAACCTCTGCGTTAGCCGCTCACGCTAACCTCTGCGTTAGCCGCTCACGCTAACCTCTGCTTTAGCCTCTCACGCTAACCTCTGCTTTAGCCTCTCACGCTAACCTCTGCGTTAGCCGCTTACGCTAACCTCTGCTTTAGCCGCTCACGCTAACCTCTGTGTCAGCCGCTCACGCTAACCTCTGCGTTAGCCTCTCACGCTAACCTCTACGCTAGCCGCTCACGCTAACCTCTACGCTAGCCGCTCTAGCTAACCTCTGCGTTAGCCGCTCACGCTAACCTCTGCGTTAGCCGCTCATGCTAACCTCTGCGTTAGCCGCTCACGCTAACCTCTACGCTAGCCGCTCACGCTAACCTCTGCGTTAGCCGCTCACGCTAACCTCTGCGTTAGCCGCTCACGCTAACCTCTGCGTTAGCCGCTCACGCTAACCTCTGCTTTAGCCTCTCACGCTAACCTCTGCTTTAGCCTCTCACGCTAACCTCTGCGTTAGCCGCTTACGCTAACCTCTGCTTTAGCCGCTCACGCTAACCTCTGTGTCAGCCGCTCACGCTAACCTCTGCGTTAGCCTCTCACGCTAACCTCTACGCTAGCCGCTCACGCTAACCTCTACGCTAGCCGCTCTAGCTAACCTCTGCGTTAGCCGCTCACGCTAACCTCTGCGTTAGCCGCTCATGCTAACCTCTGCGCTAGCCGCTCACGCTAACCTCTACGCTAGCCGCTCACGCTAACCTCTGCGTTAGCCGCTCATGCTAACCTCTGCGTTAGCCGCTCACGCTAACCTCTGCGTTAGCCGCTCACGCTAACCTCTGCGTTAGCCTCTCACGCTAACCTCTGCTTTAGCCGCTCACGCTAACCTCTGTGTTAGCCGCTCACGCTAACCTCTACGCTAGCCGCTCACGCTAACCTCTACGCTAGCCGCTCTAGCTAACCTCTGCGTTAGCCGCTCACGCTAACCTCTGCGTTAGCCGCTCATGCTAACCTCTGCGTTAGCCGCTCACGCTAACCTCTATGCTAGCCGCTCACGCTAACCTCTACGCTAGCCGCTCTAGCTAACCTCTGCGTTAGCCGCTCACGCTAACCTCTGCATTAGCCGCTCACGCTAACCTCTGCGCTAGCCGCTCACGCTAACCTCTGCGTTAGCCGCTCACGCTAACCTCTGCGTTAGCCGCTCACGCTAACCTCTGCGTTAGCCTCTCACACTAACCTCTGCGTTAGCCGCTCACGCTAACCTCTGCGTTAGCCGCTCACGCTAACCTCTGCGTTAGCCTCTCACACTAACCTCTGCATTAGCCGCTCACGCTAACCTCTGCATTAGCCGCTCACGCTAACCTCTGCGCTAGCCGCTCACGCTAACCTCTGCGCTAGCCGCTCACGCTAACCTCTGCGTTAGCCGCTCACGCTAACCTCTGCGCTAGCCGCTCACGCTAACCTCTGCGTTAGCCGCTCACGCTAACCTCTGCGTTAGCCGCTCATGCTAACCTCTGCGTTAGCCGCTCACGCTAACCTCTATGCTAGCCGCTCACGCTAACCTCTACGCTAGCCGCTCTAGCTAACCTCTGCGTTAGCCGCTCACGCTAACCTCTGCATTAGCCGCTCACGCTAACCTCTGCGCTAGCCGCTCACGCTAACCTCTGCGTTAGCCGCTCACGCTAACCTCTGCGTTAGCCGCTCATGCTAACCTCTGCGTTAGCCGCTCACGCTAACCTCTGCGTTAGCCGCTCATGCTAACCTCTGCGTTAGCCGCTCACGCTAACCTCTGCGTTAGCCGCTCACGCTAACCTCTGCGTTAGCCTCTCACGCTAACCTCTACGCTAGCCGCTCACGCTAACCTCTACGCTAGCCGCTCTAGCTAACCTCTGCGTTAGCCGCTCACGCTAACCTCTGCGTTAGCCGCTCATGCTAACCTCTGCGTTAGCCGCTCACGCTAACCTCTACGCTAGCCGCTCACGCTAACCTCTGCGTTAGCCGCTCACGCTAACCTCTGCGTTAGCCGCTCACGCTAACCTCTGCGTTAGCCGCTCACGCTAACCTCTGCTTTAGCCTCTCACGCTAACCTCTGCTTTAGCCTCTCACGCTAACCTCTGCGTTAGCCGCTTACGCTAACCTCTGCTTTAGCCGCTCACGCTAACCTCTGTGTCAGCCGCTCACGCTAACCTCTGCGTTAGCCTCTCACGCTAACCTCTACGCTAGCCGCTCACGCTAACCTCTACGCTAGCCGCTCTAGCTAACCTCTGCGTTAGCCGCTCACGCTAACCTCTGCGTTAGCCGCTCATGCTAACCTCTGCGCTAGCCGCTCACGCTAACCTCTACGCTAGCCGCTCACGCTAACCTCTGCGTTAGCCGCTCATGCTAACCTCTGCGTTAGCCGCTCACGCTAACCTCTGCGTTAGCCGCTCACGCTAACCTCTGCGTTAGCCTCTCACGCTAACCTCTGCTTTAGCCGCTCACGCTAACCTCTGTGTTAGCCGCTCACGCTAACCTCTACGCTAGCCGCTCACGCTAACCTCTACGCTAGCCGCTCTAGCTAACCTCTGCGTTAGCCGCTCACGCTAACCTCTGCGTTAGCCGCTCACGCTAACCTCTGCGTTAGCCGCTCATGCTAACCTCTGCGTTAGCCGCTCACGCTAACCTCTGCGTTAGCCGCTCACGCTAACCTCTGCGTTAGCCTCTCACGCTAACCTCTGCTTTAGCCGCTCACGCTAACCTCTGTGTTAGCCGCTCACGCTAACCTCTACGCTAGCCGCTCACGCTAACCTCTACGCTAGCCGCTCTAGCTAACCTCTGCGTTAGCCGCTCACGCTAACCTCTGCGTTAGCCGCTCATGCTAACCTCTGCGTTAGCCGCTCACGCTAACCTCTATGCTAGCCGCTCACGCTAACCTCTACGCTAGCCGCTCTAGCTAACCTCTGCGTTAGCCGCTCACGCTAACCTCTGCATTAGCCGCTCACGCTAACCTCTGCGCTAGCCGCTCACGCTAACCTCTGCGTTAGCCGCTCACGCTAACCTCTGCGTTAGCCGCTCACGCTAACCTCTGCGTTAGCCTCTCACACTAACCTCTGCGCTACATTATATCTGTACCTTCTGAGTGAGAGAACTTTATATCTGTACCTTCTGAGTGAGGAGAACTTTATATCTGCGTTAGCCGCTCACGCTAACCTCTGCGCTAGCCGCTCACGCTAACCTCTGTGTTAGCCTCTCACGCTAACCTCTGCGTTAGCCTCTCACGGTAACCTCTGCTTTAGCCCTAACCTCTGCGTTAGCCGCTCACGGTAACCTCTGCTTTAGCCCTAACCTCTGCGTTAGCCGCTCACGCTAACCTCTGCGTTAGCCGCTCACGCTAACCTCTGCGTTAGCCTCTCACGCTAACCTCTGCGTTAGCCTCTCACGCTAACCTCTGCGTTAGCCTCTCACGGTAACCTCTGCTTTAGCCCTAACCTCTGCGTTAGCCGCTCACGCTAACCTCTGCGTTAGCCGCTCACGCTAACCTCTGCGTTAGCCGCTCACGCTAACCTCTGCGTTAGCCGCTCACGCTAACCTCTGCGTTAGCCGCTCACGCTAACCTCTGCGTTACATTATATCTGAACCTTCTGAGTGAGGAGAACTTTATATCTGTACCTTCTGAGCGAGGAGAACTTTATATCTGTACCTTCTGAGTGAGGAGAACTTTATATCTGTACCTTCTGGGCGAGCGCGGAGAACTTGAGCACGTTGAGCGTCTCGTCGAAGCACGAGGCGCTCTGGTTGATGTTGACGACCATCGTGACGCTGCCGGAGCTGGAGCCGCAGAAGAAGAACTGCAGGAAGTGAGTGAGCTTCGACTCCCGGAACGGAATGTGCTGCTGGAACCTACGAGAACATCAACTATATATGAGAGAGGACTTCAATATGAGAGAACATCACAGAGAGCAACTAGAACAACTAAGGAACCTACGAGAACATCAACTATATATGAGAGAGAGGACCTCGATATGAGAGAACATCACAGAGAGCAAGTAGAACAACGACAGGAACCTACGAGAACATCAACGATATATGAGAGAGAGAACCTCGATATGAGAGAACATCACAGAGAGCAACTAGAACAACGTCAGGAACCTACGAGAACATCAACGATATATGAGAGAGAGAACCTCGATATGAGAGAACATCACAGAGAGCAACTAGAACAACGTCAGGAACCTACGAGAACATCAACGATATATGAGAGAGAGGACGTGAATATGAGCGAGGACCCCTTTAAGTCAGACCTCGATCTGACACTTGTTTCTCCAGAATCCGTCTGAGGGACATCGAGGACCAGGCCGTGAAACAACATTCAATACAGGAGAATATCATAGAGTGGAGGTATGACTCTGCTGCCTCTGTTAAAGGGTCGGATTTGTTTATAATGTTTAAAACTGAATTTGATGGTGCTTGTGACCTTTTGAATGTGAGGTTGGGATCCAAGATTATTCCAAGATATTTAAAGTGGGTCAGTGACTCCAGCTCCTCTCCATCCAAAAACACAGACGATCTCTCTTGTTTCAAGGTTTTTTTTATGCAGACGGTCTTTTTTGAGTTGAGCTTCAGACAACTTGGTTTAATCCGGTCACTTTGTTCAGGCCCTCGGTGAGTCTGGCAGCGACTGACTGAACACTGGCCCCATGAGTGAAGAGCATCATCAGCAACATTAGCAACATTAGCATCATCAGCAACATTAGCAACATTAGCAACAGCAACATTAGCAACATTAGCAACATTAGCATCATCAGCAACATTAGCAACATTAGCAACATTAGCAACATTAGCAACATTAGCAACATTAGCAACATTAGCAACATTAGCATATCAATATCATAACGAGAATAGCAGAGGCCCGAGTACGGAACCCTGTGGAACACCAACACCACTGCTGCAGAGGCCCGAGTACAGAACTCTCTGTGATGTTCTCGCATCAGTAGTACTGCAGTAGTACTGCAGTAGTACTGCAGTACAAGTACGTACTTGCTGTGCTGGTTGTTCCTCATGGCGCTGATGCATTTGCCCAGAGTGAGCAGAGAGTTGTTGATGTTTCCCGCCTCCTTCAGTCTCTCTCCGGTGTTATGAGTCCGAGAGCAGCGCTCTGAGCCGGCCAGGTCACACAGAGACAGTCTGTAGTACAAGAATATACTTTAAAGTACTTTAAATACTTCATAAACACAGAGAGCAGCGCTCTGAGCCGGCCAGGTCACACAGGGACAGTCTGTAGTACAAGAATATACTTTAAAGTACTTTAAATACTTCATAAACACAGAGAGCAGCGCTCTGAGCCGGCCAGGTCACACAGGGACAGTCTGTAGTACAAGAATATACTTTAAAGTACTTTAAATACTTCATAAACACAGAGAGCAGCGCTCTGAGCCGGCCAGGTCACACAGGGACAGTCTGTAATACAAGAATATACTTTAAAGTACTTTAAATACTTCATAAACACAGAGAGCAGCGCTCTGAGCCGGCCAGGTCACACAGGGACAGTCTGTAGTACAAGAATATACTTTAAAGTACTTTAAATACTTCATAAACACAGAGAGCAGCGCTCTGAGCCGGCCAGGTCACACAGGGACAGTCTGTAATACAAGAATATACTTTAAAGTACTTTAAATACTTCATAAACACAGAGAGCTCTGAGCCGGCCAGGTCACACAGAGACAGTCTGTAATACAATAATATACTTTAAAGTACTTTAAATACTTCATAAACACAGAGAGCTCTGAGCCGGCCAGGTCACACAGAGACAGTCTGTAATACAATAATACACTTTAAAGTACTTTAAATACTTCATAAACACAGAGAGAGCAGAGTGCTAGAGTATCAGTATTAGAGGATCAGAGTAACTCACTCGCTGATGCCCAGGACTCGAGCCGCTCCTCCCACGTAGTCGATCTTCATCAGGCGGACGCTGAAGATGCTGTGGCTGTAACAGTTACAGAGTTAACTGGGGTTCTATGACGCCCGGAGGGAGGACAGGACAAGAGGTAAATCTAGCACCTCCTGCTGGACAGATGGTTGAGGCGCGTGGAGGACATGCTCTGGTTCTTCTTCCCGATCTTCATGATTCTGTAGGCCTCGTCTGAGCTGCTCACCTGCACCCACCGCAGGTCTGAGGAACCAGGAGAGAAACCAGTTTAAAACCACCGCAGGTCTGAGAAACCAGGAGAGAAACCAGTTTAAAACCACCGCAGGTCTGAGGAACCAGGAGAGAAACCAGTTTAAAACCACCGCAGGTCTGAGAAACACCAGAGAAACCAGTTTAAAACCACCGCAGGTCTGAGGAACCAGGAGAGAAACCAGAATCCACATATTCATGATGTTGAAGATAATTGCTTAATTAAAGCCGGCCCTCGTCGTTTCATCACCAGCTCTAACTGTAAAGACTCCTGTGATAAAGGTCCGGGACTGCAGGGGGCGCTGTACCTAGGGCTGTGCAATTAATCGAAATTCGATTACGATTTCGATTACAACAGTAAACGATTACAAAATTTGCATAATCGCAAAAAATCAATTATAATTTTTATTTATTTATTTTTCCTTTTTTTTTTCAAATATTTTTTTCAATTTTTTTCCTTTTTTTCTTCTAATTTTTAATTTTGGGATTTTTGTCTTTTTTTTGCTGGATTTTTGTCTTTTTTTTTGCTGGATTTTTGTCTTTTTTTTGCTGGATTTTTGTCTTTTTTTTGCTGGATTTTTGTCTTTTTTTTGCTGGATTTTTGTCTTTTTTTTTTGCTGGATTTTTGTCTTTTTTTGCAGGATTTTTGTCTTTTTTTGCTGGATTTTTGTCTTTTTTTTTGCAGGATTTTTGTCTTTTTTTGAATGGATTTTTGTCTTTTTTTGCAGGATTTTTGTCTTTTTTTTTTTGCTGGATTTTTGTCATTTTTTTGCTGGATTTTTATCACTTTTTCTGCTGGATTTTTGTCATTTTTTTGCTGGATTTTTGTCACTTTTTCTGCTGGATTTTTTTTAAAGGCAACAAATAATCGTTTGAATAATCGTGATTTCAATTATGACAAAAATAATCGCGATTATTATTTTTTCAATAATCGAGCAGCCCTAACTGTACCTTTGATGAAGCTGTTCCCCTTCACGTCCTGGGACAGACGCAGCACCGTCCTCTTCTGCTGCCCGTGTGGAACCTGAACACACCACGGGTCAGAAGGTCACACAGGGGGCTCTGGGGACAGACAGGGGCCCGGGGGTCAGACAGGGGGCTCTGGGGTCAGACAGGGGGCCCCCGGGGGACAGACAGACGTACGTGCTGCAGCAGGTCGTGGATGTTGTCGTTGTAGATCTCGCAGAACGACACCCACACGGAGAACTTGGCGCTGCCGCCGTCGTCCACCACGAACGAGTCCTGGTCCGAGCTCAGGCTGGAGTCGGTGAGGTTCGAGCCTGAGGCGAAGGCAACAGGGTCAGGGACAACAGAGGAAAGAGCTCTGACTTTAGACCAGGGGGCCCAAACCTCTTACTTTAGACCAGGGGGGCCCAAACCTCTTACTTTAGACCAGGGGGGGCCAAACTTTTTACTTTAGACCAGGGGGGCCCAAACCTCTTACTTTAGACCAGGGGGGGCCAAACTTTTTACTTTAGACCAGGGGGGCCCAAACTTTGTGTCTCCGAGGCCAAAATGAAAAAGTGCCTGTGAGTCGTGGGCCAAACACGGCGACGTCAAGCACAAAAAACACAAATAACTGATAATTATAAAGATTATATTTACTTTTAATGTTTTCAATGGCCCACATTTGCATTTGTTTCTATCTATGCAAATAACGTGCTACATTAAACAAATGGTAACTATGGCAAAAGCCTAATTTTAGTAAAACAAAATCAACTATTGTAGCAATTTAGTGCAAAAAAAAGAAATCACCTGCATCTACAGCTCCGACAGTGACTTTAAATCATTCATTCACATAAAGAAAATGATTATTTTGAAAGTGTCAGTTCAGCATCAATTCTTTTATAAGTCAATTTTTAACATATACAGTTGTTGATGTAACAGCCTTTGCAATAAAAGTTGGAAAACTGTGAAAGTTGATGCTAAAACACTCTGTAATTTATAAACACCAGTGTTTCCTTAAAGGAACAGGCCACCGTTTTTACATACTGAGATATGTTCTTACCTAACCGTAGTCGAGTTAATATATCCCCGTCTGGTCTTTGTCCGTGCGCTCACACATACGCAGCCTCTCCCACATGTCACATAGCTCCAAAAAAGCTCACGATAGAAGCTACCAAGCTCTTCCACGTGTTCCCTATTTAAATAAAGTTACATGAAGTGTTTTCATGTGAAGTATATTTACACAGAAATGTAACGTGTGGATTTTATAAGCAGATAAAAAGGGGAACTATATTGTGAGGCGTAATGATACAGGAGCACAGCGTCCGCGCAGTAACTCCTAAAGGTTATTGACGGAAGTGAGCGGGAAGTCTTTAGGAGTTACTGCTCCTGTATCATTACTTCACATGAAAACACTTCACGTAACTTTATTTAAATAGGGAACACGTGGAAGAGCTTGGTAGCTTCTATCGTGAGCTTTTTTGGAGCTATGTGACATGTGGGAGAGGCTGCGTATGTGTGAGCGCACGGACAAAGACCAGACGGGGATATATTAACTCGACTAAAGTGAGGTAAGAGCATATCTCAGTATGTAAAAACGGTGGCCTATTCCTTTAACTTTGTGAAAGGAGTGAAACAGCGCCCCCAATTTGACGCTGGTGGTCAAAAAGTGTACTGCATCCATATTTACCTTTGAGAATGAGCACAAAAGTAGGTCACTCTCTGGCGGGCCAACAAAATTGTTTCGGTGGGACAAATTTGGCCCGCGGGCCCCACTTTGGGCACCCCTGCTTTAGACACTGTAGTCACTTTAGACCGGGGTGTCCAAAGTGCGGCCCGGGGGCCAAATGCGGCCCTCAGACCAATTCATTCACATCACCAGAGATAGACCTTTTTATTTGAAATGTAATAATTCTATACAATTCTAACCAAACAACTAACATTTTACTGTGAGACAGAGCTGCGTGAAGGTTTGGGGCACAATTTAAACCTCTGCTAGTTGAAGGTTTTGCGGCACTAACTACCGAGCTACGGCCCTTCACCCCGTGTACGCTTCAATATGCGGCCCCCCATGAAAAAAGTTTGGGCACCCCTGCTTTAGACACTGTAGGGCCTGTACTGTCCCAGGACCCAACGACGGGAACGTGATTTAAAAAGTACAAACCGTCCAGAAAGGTGCTCTTCATGGAGGTGTGGCTGCGGTCGCTCTGTGGAGGAGCAGAGGGTTAACACTCGGTTAAAGCAGGGGGTGTTCCTGTTATTCCAACATGCAGCAGCAGGGGGCAGCAGGGGGGGCAGGAGCAGGGGGGGCAGCACCTCTTTAAACAGCCTGAGCAGCGTCCTCTTGGTGGCGCTGTCCTCGGTCTGCTGCTCCGGGGTCAGGCGGGTGAAGTCTCTGCACCTCAGAGGCTTCAGGTCTCCAGGCTGGTACAGTCTGCCCTCGATGCTGTTGAAGATCACGGAGAGCGAGCGCGGGAGGAGGCCCGAGTCGTGGTCCGGCCCTGAGGAGGTCACACAGGTGTTTAGTCAGGGTTAGGCCCGAGTCGTGGTCCGGCCCTGAGGAGGTCACACAGGTCTTTAGTTAGGGTTAGGCCCGAGTCATGGTCCGGCCCTGAGGAGGTCAGACAGGTCTTTAGTCAGGGTTAGTCCAGGGTTAGTCCAGGGTTAGGCCCGAGTCGTGGTCCGGCCCTGAGGAGGTCACACAGGCTTTAGTCAGGGTTAGACCAGGGTTAGTCCAGGGTTAGGCCCGAGTCGTGGTCCGGCCCTGAGGAGGTCAGAGAGGTCTTTAGTCAGGGTTAGACCAGGGTTAGTCCAGGGTTAGGCCCGAGTCGTGGTCCGGCCCTGAGGAGGTCACACAGGTCTTTAGTTAGGGTTAGTCCAGGGTTAGTCCAGCGTTAGTCCAGGGTTAGTCCAGGTTTGGCCCAGGTTTAGTCTAGGGTTAGTCCAGGTTTAGTCCAGGTTTAGTCCAGGTTTGGTCCAGGTTTAGTCCAGGTTTGGTCCAGGTTTAGTCCAGGTTTGGTCCTGGTTTAGTCCAGGTTTAGAACAGGTTTGGTCCAGGTTTGGTCCAGGTTTAGTCCAGGTTTAGTCCAGGTTTAGTCCAGGTTTAGTCAAGGTTTGGTCCAGGTTTAGTCCAGGTTTAGAACAGGTTTGGTCCAGGTTTGGTCCAGGTTTGGTCCAGGTTTAGTCCAGGTTTAGTCCAGGTTTAGTCCAGGTTTAGTCCAGGTTTGGTCCAGGTTTGGTCCAGGTTTAGTCCAGGGTTAGTCCAGGTTTGGTCCAGGGTTAGTCCAGGGTTAGTCCAGGTTTAGTCCAGGTTTAGTCCAGGTTTAGTCCTGGTTTAGTCCAGGTTTAGTCCAGGTTTAGTCCTGGTTTAGTCCAGGTTTGGTCCAGGTTTAGTCCAGGTTTAGCCCAGGTTTAGTCCTGGTTTAGTCCAGGTTTGGTCCAGGTTTAGTCCAGGTTTAGTCCAGGTTTAGTCCAGGTTTAGTCCTGGTTTAGTCCTGGTTTAGTCCAGGTTTAGTCCAGGTTTGGTCCAGGTTTGGTCCAGGTTTGGTCCAGGTTTGGTCGAGGTTTAGTCCAGGTTTGGTCCAGGTTTAGTCCAGGTTTAGAACAGGTTTGGTCCAGGTTTAGTCCAGGTTTGGTCCAGGTTTAGTCCAGGTTTGGTCCTGGTTTAGTCCAGGTTTAGTCCAGGTTTAGTCCAGGTTTAGTCCAGGTTTAGTCCAGGTTTAGTCCAGGTTTGGTCCTGGTTTAGTCCAGGTTTAGAACAGGTTTGGTCCAGGTTTAGTCCAGGTTTAGTCCAGGTTTAGTCCAGGTTTAGTCCAGGTTTAGTCCAGGTTTAGTCCAGGTTTAGTCCAGGTTTGGTCCAGGTTTAGTCCAGGTTTAGTCCTGGTTTAGTCCAGGTTTAGTCCAGGTTTGGTCCAGGTTTAGTCCAGGTTTAGCCCTGGTTTAGTCCTGGTTTAGTCCTGGTTTAGTCCAGGTTTAGTCCAGGTTTAGTCCTGGTTTAGTCCAGGTTTAGCCCAGGTTTAGCCCTGGTTTGGTCCAGGTTTGGTCCAGGTTTGGTCCAGGTTTAGTCCAGGTTTAGTCCAGGTTTAGTCCAGGTTTAGTCCAGGTTTAGTCCAGGTTTAGTCCAGGTTTAGCCCAGGTTTGGTCCAGGTTTGGTCCAGGTTTAGTCCAGGTTTGGTCCAGGTTTAGTCCAGGTTTAGTCCAGGTTTAGTCCAGGTTTAGTCCAGGTTTAGTCCAGGTTTAGTCCAGGTTTAGTCCTGGTTTAGTCCTGGTTTAGTCCAGGTTTAGTCCAGGTTTAGCCCAGGTTTAGTCCAGTTTTGGTCCAGTTTTGGTCCAGTTTTGGTCCAGGTTTGGTCCAGGTTTGGTCCAGGTTTAGTCCTGGTTTAGTCCAGGTTTGGTCCAGGTTTAGTCCTGGTTTGGTCCAGGTTTAGTCCAGGTTTAGTCCTGGTTTAGTCCTGGTTTAGTCCTGGTTTAGTCCAGGTTTGGTCCAGGTTTAGTCCTGGTTTAGTCCTGGTTTAGTCCAGGGTTAGTCCAGGTTTAGTCCAGGTTTAGTCCTGGTTTAGTCCAGGTTTAGTCCAGGGTTAGTCCTGGTTTAGCCCAGGTTTAGTCCAGGTTTAGTCCAGGTTTAGTCCAGGTTTAGTCCAGGTTTACTCCAGGTTTAGTCCAGGTTTAGTCCAGGTTTAGTCCAGGGTTAGTCCAGGTTTAGTCCAGGTTTAGTCCAGGTTTAGTCCAGGTTTAGTCCTGGTTTAGTCCAGGTTTAGTCCAGGGTTCTGCACGGACCGAGGAAGGTGAAGGTCTTCCCGGCGTTGGTGACTCCGTAAGTGAAGACCAGACAGTTTCCTCCGGCCAGAACGTCTCTGACCAGAGTCCGGACGGAGCCGTCGAACACGGCCCTCTGAGACGAGTCCGGCCCAAACACCTGAACACAGGAGAGGTCAACAGGAGCGAGAGGGGGGGGGGGCAAGAGGGAGGGGGGGGGAGAGAGGGAGGGAGGGGGTACCTGGGTGAAGGTGAACTTCTGTCCCGTCTGAGGCAGAGACTTGATGGATCTTGGGGCTCTGAGGATCACAGTGTCTGAGCCTTCGACCGTCACACAGTCCTGAGGAAACACAGACACATGTGTAATAACAGGTGTAATAACAGGTGCAATAACAGGTGCAATAACAGGTGCAATAACAGGTGTAATAACAGGTGCAATAACAGGTGCAATAACAGGTGCAATAACAGGTGCAATAACAGGTGTAATAACAGGTGCAATAACAGGTGTAATAACAGGTGTAGTAACAGGTGTAATAACAGGTGCAATAACAGGTGCAATAACAGGTGCAATAACAGGTGTAATAACAGGTGCAATAACAGGTGCAATAACAGGTGCAATAACAGGTGCAATAACAGGTGTAATAACAGGTGCAATAACAGGTGTAATAACAGGTGTAGTAACAGGTGTAATAACAGGTGCAATAACAGGTGCAATAACAGGTGCAATAACAGGTGTAATAACAGGTGCAATAACAGGTGTAATAACAGGTGCAATAACAGGTGTAATAACAGGTGTAGTAACAGGTGTAATAACAGGTGCAATAACAGGTGTAATAACAGGTGTAGTAACAGGTGTAATAACAGGTGCAATAACAGGTGTAATAACAGGTGTAATAACAGGTGTAATAACAGGTGTAATAACAGGTGCAATAACAGGTGTAATAACAGGTGCAATAACAGGTGTAATAACAGGTGTAATAACAGGTGTAATAACAGGTGTAATAACAGGTGCAATAACAGGTGTAATAACAGGTGTAATAACAGGTGTAATAACAGGTGTAATAACAGGTGTAATAACAGGTGTAATAACAGGTGTTACAACTCCTCACCTGCTCCTCTCCGCTGTCGCTCTCCGCGGAGGTGAAAGGTCGTATCCGCAGAAACACCTGCAGGTTTTCCGTCTGAGCCGCGTCCTGTTCAAACACAGGAAACATTCATCACTTTATCCACACTTTTCCTCCGTTTCTTCTGAACATATGAAGATACAGAAATAAAGAGTAGTGACCAGTGTGGGCAGAGCAGAGAAGTCACTGAGCAGGTCTTTCCGAATGTCCTCCACCTCCACAGGCCCCGCCCGCTCCGGTTTACCGGCCAGAGACGACTCCATCTTTACTGTAAACAACAAATAAACAATAAATGCATAAGTAAACATCAGAGACGACTCCATCTTTACTGTAAACAACAAATAAACAATAAATACATAAATAAACACCAGAGACGACTCCATCTTTACTGTAAACAACACAAATAAACAATAAATACATAAGTAAACACCAGAGACGACTCCATCTTTACTGTAAACAACACAAATAAACAATAAATACATAATAAACACCAGAGACGACTCCATCTTTACTGTAAACAACACAAATAAACAATAAATACATAATAAACACCAGAGACGACTCCATCTTTACTGTAAACAACAAATAAACAATAAATACATAAGTAAACACCAGAGACGACTCCATCTTTACTGTAAACGACACAAATAAACAATAAATACATAAGTAAACACCAGAGACGACTCCATCTTTACTGTAAACAACACAAATAAACAATAAATACATAAGAAAACACCAGAGACGACTCCATCTTTACTGTAAACAACACAAATAAACAATAAATACATAATAAACACCAGAGACGACTCCATCTTTACTGTAAACAACAAATAAACAATAAATACATAAGTAAACACCAGAGACGACTCTATCTTTACTGTAAACGACACAAATAAACAATAAATACATAAGAAAACACCAGAGACGACTCCATCTTTACTGTAAACAACAAATAAACAATAAATACATAAGTAAACACCAGAGACGACTCCATCTTTACTGTAAACAAATAAACAATAAATACATAAGTAAACACCAGAGACGACTCCATCTTTACTGTAAACAAATAAACAATAAATACATAAGTAAACACCAGAGACGACTCCATCTTTACTGTAAACAACACAAATAAACAATAAATACATAAGAAAACACCAGAGACGACTCCATCTTTACTGTAAACAACACAAATAAACAATAAATACATAAGTAAACACCAGAGACGACTCCATCTTTACTGTAAACAACAAATAAACAATAAATACATAAGTAAACACCAGAGACGACTCCATCTTTACTGTAAACAACAAATAAACATAAATACATAAGTAAACACCAGAGACGACTCCATCTTTACTGTAAACGACACAAATAAACAATAAATACATAAGTAAACACCAGAGACGACTCCATCTTTACTGTAAACAACAAATAAACAATAAATACATAAGTAAACACCAGAGACGACTCCATCTTTACTGTAAACGACACAAGGAGATTCTTGATATTTCTGACCTTTAGTCTTATGACAGAAACATTACAGTGAAAGGTTCCACCCGGATCTCGGAGCAGGGTTGCCAGACGGTTTTTAAAGCCATTCCGCGGGTGAAAAAAATTGTCCGTGTTTTTTTGCCTTGCTGTAATCAATGTTGACTTGATCAAAATCACTATTTCGAAAGCAAATCCAAGGCTCTGTAAGCTGCTTTTTCAATAAGGGGGAAATAGGGGCGGTTTCTCATCATCGCAGGAGCACGTGGGCTCTGTTAACTAGTAAACAATATTGAAAATTCCAGCCGCGCCGTATGTCCGCGGGTTTTCCGCGGTTTTCAGATATTTTTGGGCGGGTTTTGCTGCCCAGACTTGGCAACCCTGTCTCGGAGCCACACAAGTGAAAGCTTCTGCTGTAAAGTCACAGCTACAGCCTCTTTTTATCAGATCTGATTCACAACACGTTTTTCAAAGACTAAATATCACCCTTTTGTCAATATAGGACTTTAATTTTAATAAAAGCCTTTTATCGAAGCCGTCTTAGATATTGTGAAAACCAGATCCAAGTTTTGATGCTGTTGGTCCAGCTCCAATAAAATATATTTTTTGTTTCCCCTCAAATGTTCTCATTTTGTCATTACTAAAAATGTGTCTTATTTCCCCCATTTTTCTTCATTTTTGCCACAATTTTCCCAATTTTTCCACACATTTCTTGACATTATGGATCTGTTTTCTGGTTCTACATGACAAATGTTTTAGTACTAGGTATAGAGTTCGGGAATGTGACGTCATATCGCTAAGCATTATGGGATTAGCAGCCATTGTAAACTAATGGAGATTTTAAAAGTTAAAATACTGGAGTTATTGTTCACATTAAAACACTTGGAGACCACAGTGAGTTAGATGTATTCACTAGCAGTAGCTCAGCAGCTAACAGAGTCGCTCCACTGGTTTTTTCCTCCACTTTTATACTTTTTAGCTAATGTAAGTCTATGGAAATGTATGCTAACAGCTGCAAAGATGGAGGATCTCCATGGTAACTGTGGACATTCCCGAACTCCATTGAAACCAAGTATCCTGTGGTCTAAAACCCAGTCCTAGTCTTTGAACAGATCCAGAAGACTCGACTCCGAAGAAAAGAGCCATAAATCCCATCACTACAGGAAACATCGGCTGCACAAACAAATCTATAATCGACAATAAATAAGCTGATCATTAGAGGAACGCTCTGTGCTAGAAGTTTATGTAACCTGAGAAAGATCCTTCATAAATAGGGTTGTTATCAGTGAAAAGTACCATAAAGATATTGTACTAGAGTAGTTCTACCACCTACTCTAGTACAATATCTTCTTCTTATCTTTGAACTCCGACCCCGTTCATTCTGATGCTTAATAATCAGAGGAAATAAATGTAAAAAATCCAAGTAACAAAGCAGTAAAGAAACAGCCTTCAGGCCACGGTGTGTTGCGCAATAACCCAGTCTTTAACATAACTAACGTGGATTAGGAGGGTTTTGGTGAATAAACCTCCACATTCTCCCCCCTGTGCGCTGTTACACGGACACACACGAGCGCAAACATCGTTCAGCTTCATTCTGAAACACACCCGAGACGAAACGTGAAGGTTTTGAGCAGGAAACGCGACTTTAAACGCTGTTGTTGTTGTTAGCATTAGCCACGGTTAGCAGTAGCCCCCTCCTCGCCTCGTTAAACGCGTTCTTTTTGTTTTAGGTTGAATATTCTTAGGCTCTGATGCGGTTCTAAATGTTCGCTTTTCGGTGTCGTGTGTTGTGACTCACAGTGAAGCGCGTTCGTCCTAAAAAATGAAGAATAAAAGGCAAAACCATGAGCCGCCGTCGGTGTTTCCTCCGCGCTCCTTTTTAAACTGCGAGAGCCGAGCCGACCAATCACAGAGCGAGAACTGCGGCTCGCTAAAAAAAGAACGAATTAATATTAAATTACGCGTAAATAAATGCCTGAATTAATCATAAACAACGACACAATTATTTCAATAAATATTATACATTTAATTCAGGTGGTCTCGCGTAGTCTCGTTATATTCTCATTGATTAAAAAAGGAAATACAAACATAGCTTGGATGTTTTCAACTCTACACACTTCTGTTTATTCATTAAAAAATAAGCAAGCGTCACGGGTTTAAGTCTTATAGTGTGATTGTTGAACACCAAAGCGTACAGGCAGAGAAAACGTGTTAAAGATATAAAAAAAACGACAAGAACTACAAAATAACCCGTGTCGCTGCTCGAGGACGTCATCACGCTGCGTCGCGGCTGCCACTGGTCACTTTTTGTAGCATTTTTGTCACTTTTTATGACTTTTTCTTTACATTTGTGTCACGTTTTCCGTACGTTTTTTTTTTATTCTTATTGTGGCTTTCCTGGCACCTTTTTGTTGCTCTTTTATTGCTCACTATTCACTATTTCCTCGCTTTTGTCGCTATTTCCTCGCTTGTGTCAGTATTTCCTCGCTTTTGTTGCTATTTCCTCGCTTTTGTCAAGACGTCGTGTTGTGTAACTGTTGAATACTTAAACGTACATGCAGATAAAACGTGTAAGATATTAAAAAAAAAAAACACCAACAACTATAAAATAAACGAACTACAAAATACCCCGCGTCGCTGTTCGATGTCGTCATCAGCTTGAGCCGCGGCTGCAGATGACAGTCAAATCGGATCGGATTTGATGGATTTGGTGGATTATCCTCCTCCAAACCGCGCGTAGCCCTCACACCCGCGCGTCAGCGGAACACACAGTCTGCTATTAACATGTTTTGAATCGTGTTCGAGTGAAATAAACCGTTTATTTTGTCCAAAAAGGCAGAAAAAGGCAGGAACCCTCCGCGGGAAGAAGGGGTGCGCGAGCGGACGCGTCTCCTTGGTAACGGTAAGAGCTAGCCCGAATTAGCTTCATCTGGGTTTAATTCAAGCTTTTAGTTACGTTTTCACGGTTTATTATGATCTTTGTCTTCCAGGAGAATTGTATTTTCCTTCGTTTATAAAGATGTTTCATGTTATTGTTTAATTTTAGCAACAGGTCGTTTTTGACGTTGTTTATGATTTATATTATAATGTAGCTAATATGCTAAAAGTGGAATGGATCTTGTTTTTATGTTAGAATAAAGCAAAGAGAAATGTGTCTTTATAAAATCTCTTCTAGCCCGTTTGACCACCTGAAAAACCCTTAACGTGGGGCAGACTGTGGGATGTGGAGGTGTTTTATTTACTCATATTAGGTCAAAGCAGACATTTCATTTGCTGTTTTACACCTTATTATGCAAAATGGACTTTTTCAAGCTTTCCATCCTGTTATTCTGTCACTCCCTCATTAAAAACATGGCTGAAGTGTTGCCTTGGCACATTCACGTATTTCTGAGTAATCTGTAAAAACTCTGATGGCGGCCATTTTAGGGATAGGTTTGCCTGAGTCCTCCTAGGAACGCCCCCACCTCCTGGAGACGCCTCCGAGCTTTGGTCACCAGCCGAGTAACCAACCACTGCTCCTCAGCAGAACCCCCTCCCCACTGATGCCACAGACAGCGTGTGGAGGGGGCGTGTCTAAAGGCTCAGAGGTTCTTAAAGAGACAGAGGCCTATTTCAAGACATTCACTACAGCCATTTTGAGAGAGACATTTTATACAAGGCAGTTATTCTAATTTACTGCATTTACAGACCAACAGAAGGTTTGTCATCATTGTAGTGAGATATAGACTGGTGCTATGGGACTGACAAAAGCAGAACACCCCCTCTTTAAAGCAGAACACCCCCTCTTTAAAGCAGAACACCCCCCTCTTTAAAGCAGAACACCCCCTCTTTAAAGCAGAACACCCCCTCTTTAAAGCAGAACACCCCCTCTTTAAAGCAGAACACCCCCTCTTTAAAGCAGAACACTCCCTCTTTAAAAAACAAGAACAGGCAAGAATACATTAACCTCTTAACCTCCACCTGAATCCCAGTCCGTGGCTGGAGGCCCACTCTGACCCTGTGGCCGGTTTAGTTTGGTTTATATCTGATGTTTCTGTCAGATGTCGGACCCGGAGCCCAGTCCGTGGCTGGAGGCCCACTCTGACCCTGTGGCCGGGGTGAACACTCTGAGCAGCTGTATGGACCTGGCCGACCTCAGCGGAGACGGAGAAAACTGTCTGGTTCTGGCCGACCTCGGGACTTCAGGGACCACAGGGACCACAGGGAGCACAGGGACCACCGGCATGAAACTCAAGGTGAGCCTCACTACGGGAGGACGGGAGGGCATCAGACACACACGTCTGTTTGTTAAACAGACTGTTTCTGTTGTGGTTTTCAAGTCTAGTTTTTCTTTTCTCTTTTGGAAACTTTTGCCTCTTCCTGTTTTTCATTTACTGCAGCAACACCACAGCCTCCCCTCGCCGTGTTTTAGTCATGTTTTAGTCATGTTTTAGTCATGTTTTAGTCATGTTTTAGTCATGTTTTAGTCATGTTTTAGTCATGTTTTAGTCATGTTTTAGTCATGTTTTAGTCATGTTTCGATGATGTTTCGATGATGTTTCGATGATGTTTCGATGATGTTTCGATGATGTTTCGATGATGTTTCTTCAGGTTTATCGCGGCACGTCTCTCGTCAGCGAGTCCTCTCTCCTCGACCTCCACTCCGGCCTCGTGGCGTTCTTCATAATGATGTTTTGTTGTGTTTTGATGCTGTTTTGATGAGGTTTTGATGAGGTTTTGATGCTGTTTTGATGCCGTTTTGATGAGGTTTTGATGATGTTTTGAGGATGTTTCGATGACGTTTTCATGACGTTTTCATGCTGTTTTGAATCTGTTTCGATGCTGTCTCTTCAGGTTTATCGCGGCACGTCTCTCGTCAGTGAGTCCTCTCCCCTCCGGCCTCGTGGCGTTCTTCATGATGATGTTTTGAGGATGTTTTGCTTGTGTTTTGATGATGTTTCGATGACGTTTTGATGATGTGTTGTTTGTGTTTTGATGCTGTTTTGATGATGTTTCGATGCTGTCTCTTCAGGTTTATCGCGGCACGTCTCTCGTCAGCGAGTCCTCTCTCCTCGACCTCCCCTCCGGCCTCGTGGCGTTCTTCATGGACCTGAACGAGCCCCGGGTCCCCGCGTTGGCCGTGGCCTCGGGTCCTTGTGTTTACGTCTATAAGAACCTGAGGCCGTACTTTAAGTTCACTCTGCCCGGGCTGGAGCTGGAGCCTCTGGAGCAGGTCTGGACTCTTTCACACAAAACGCTCTCAGATCCATGAAACCAACTCTCTGTGCTCTGATTGGCCGTCCAGGAGGTGTGGGCGCAGGCGCGGGAGGGGCACATCGACCCGGCGTCTCTGCGGGACGTCCTGGAGGGCATCAGGAGTAAATCCGAGCGCCCGCTGTCCTCGCGCTCGCTCCGCTTCCTGTCCCTCGACCCCCCGGACATGGACGAGTTTCTGTCTCTGCACAAGGACCAGCCACTCAGGAGACAGGTAAGAACTTGTTCAGTCAGGTTTGGTATCCACGTGTAGCACGAGAGGCGCTGTCATCCAAATATGGACATTTCCTTTGTGGGAGACAACGAAAAAACAAGACAATAATGAGTTTAATGATAACTACTGTCTCAGACGGTGATCACCTGCAGTACTCTGTTGCAGTAGTATTGCAGTAGTATTGCAGTA
>NC_136870.1:29327370-29384870 GCF_951799975.1 Gobius niger | reverse complement strand
GGCGAGCGGCGAGCTGAGGCTGTTCCAGGATCAGTTCACGCTGAGCTCTCTGCGGACGCCGGAGCCCGTTACCGCGGTGACGTTCGGACGCTACGGCCGCGAGGAGGGGACGGTCGTCATGGCGACGCGTGGCGGGGCGTTGTTGGTGCGGATCCTGCGGCGCACGGCGTCTCTGCGGCGGGAGCTGAACTCTCTCCCTCCTCAGAGCGAGCGTTTGAACGTGCCCAAGAAGAGTCAGCTGTTTGTGGATCAGACGCTGCGAGAGCGAGAGGCGGGGCCTCTGATGCACCGCGCCTTTCAGAGAGACCTGCTCCGGCTCCGCCTCCACGCCGCCACCGCCTTCAGCCGCGCCCTGGAGGCGGGGCCGGGGGCGGAGCGTGAGCCGCTGAAGCTTCGAGCCGCCGTTCAGGGTTTAGGACCAAACTTCAGCCTGACGCTGTTCGTGATCAACGCCGCCGCTCTGCGTCCAATCACAGGCCTCGCCCTGAGCCTCCTCTACGACCCCGCCCTCTACAGTGTAGCCCCGCCCCTCCTCAGGCTCCCCCTGCTGGCCCCCGGCCTCACCTACGCCCTGACGGCCAGAGTCACCTGTACTGGACACGCCCTCTGCGACAACATCAAGGTGTGTGTGTTACAGGAGGGGCGGAGCTCGCCACTGCTGACCGCCAATATCAACATGCCCCTCCCAGAGGCGCTGTGACCACGCCCACATGCCCCTCCCAGAGGCGCTGTGACCACGCCCACATGCCCCTCCCAGAGGCGCTGTGACCACGCCCACATCCACATGCCCCTCCCAGAGGCGCTCTGCTACAGCCCCCCCTCCCGGGGCCAGACCAGGGCTAGAAACAGAACCAGCACATTTTTCAAACAGTAACATTTTACAAAGCTGCAGTGATGTGTGTATTGGTGTCTTTTAGGAAATGCATCTTGAGCTTTATCAGCTTTTGTGAGCCAGATTGAAGGGCTTGGCGGGCCGCATTTGGCCCCCGGGCCTTAGTTTGCCCACCCCTGCACTAAAATATTCTGATATATCTGATTGTTTTCTTGCTTTATGAAAAAACTTGAGGTTGTTTGTGCAGATGTTTATGAGACAGGTCTGATTTCTGTTGATTTTTGATAAAAGTCTGAAATAAACACTGCCGTATTGTCTGTGGTTTTATTATGAATGTGTTTTTGTTTCTTTTTTTTTCAACTTTAAAACTGCCAAAAAAGTCCAAATATTTAATAAAGACTGATAAAACTTAAAAAAAAACAACAATACTCTCAGGTCTGCAGTACACTATCCTGACCAGAGGAGGCGGCAAAAGCAAATACAAGTCACTGACACGAATACACTGAAGAAGAAGAGGAACCCGGAAGTGCGATAAAGTAAACAAACAAGATGGCGGCTGCGGGACGGTCCGGAGCAGCTGCCGCGGTGTTCAGACACTCTCCCCCCGCACAGAGGCTCCTCCAGGCGGGCACAGGCTCCAGGGCAGGCCCCGGTGTGTCCTCAGGGTCTGCCCCGGGGAACAGGCTCCTTCAGGCGGCCGTGGCTCTGCTCCTCGCCCGCCTCTGCAGCGGCTCCGTCCCGGACATCGCGGCGCACTTCGGCACCAAGACTCGGTACTTTTATAGCGACACAGCGGGTTTAAATGTGTGGGTTTGTTTGTAACAGAATAAAAACAAAGATTTGCTCAGAGGGGTTTTGGGTCCGGTTTAGTTTTGGAATAAACTAGTTATTAGTGGAAAAATAGGCCCTATAATTTCCTAAATATTCCCCACATTTTCATTTGATATTCCCCACTTTTGTCCGCCCTCTTCCACCTTTCTGCTCTCCTCAGGTACGAGGACGTGGTCTCCCCCTCCCTGAACCTCTCCTCCTCGGCCTCGGCTCAGGGCTGCAGGCCGGTCCACCTCACGGCCGTGATCCGTCACGGGACCAGGTTCCCGACGCTGAAGAACGTGAAGAGGATCCGGCGCCTCAGCGAGCTGGTGCACCGAGCGGCCAGCAGGGGGCCGAGCGCTCCGGCCTGGCTCCGGGAGATACAGCAGTGGACCCAGTGGTACACGGACGACATGGACGGTAACTATAAAGTACTTTACACGGACGACATGGACGGTAGCTATAAAGTACTTTACATGGACGGTAACTATAAAGTACTTTACATGGACGACATGGACGGTAGCTATAAAGTACTTTACACGGACGACATGGACGGTAGCTATAAAGTACTTTACATGGACGGTAACTATAAAGTACTTTACATGGACGACATGGACGGTAGCTATAAAGTACTTTACATGGACGGTAACTATAAAGTACTTTACATGGACGACATGGACGGTAACTATAAAGTACTTTACATGGACGGTAGCTATAAAGTACTTTACATGGACGGTAACTATAAAGTACTTTACACGGACGACATGGACGGTAACTATAAAGTACTTTACATGGACGGTAACTATAAAGTACTTTACATGGACGGTAACTATAAAGTACTTTACATGGACGGTAGCTATAAAGTACTTTACATGGACGGTGACTATAAAGTACTTTACACGGACGACATGGACGGTAGCTATAAAGTACTTTACATGGACGGTAACTATAAAGTACTTTACAGTGACGGTAACTATAAAGTACTTTACATGGACGGTAACTATAAAGTACTTTACATGGACGGTAACTATAAAGTACTTTACAGTGACGACATGGACGGTAACTATAAAGTACTTTACATGGACGGTAACTATAAAGTACTTTACAGTGACGACATGGACGGTAGCTATAAAGTACTTTACATGGACGGTAGCTATAAAGTACTTTACATGGACGGTAGCTATAAAGTACTTTACATGGACGGTAACTATAAAGTACTTTACACGGACGGTAACTATAAAGTACTTTACATGGACGACATGGACGGTAGCTATAAAGTACTTTACATGGACATAACTATAAAGTACTTTACATGGACGGTAACTATCAAGTACTTTACATGGACATAACTATAAAGTACTTTACATGGACGGTAACTATAAAGTACTTTACATGGACGGTATCTATAAAGTACTTTACATGGACGGTAACTATAAAGTACTTTACATGGACGGTAACTATAAAGTACTTTACACGGAGCCTGGTCCAGTTGAGGATTATTAAAAGTTAATGAATGAATGAATGATCCGTGTCCAGGTCAGCTGGTGGAGAAAGGGCGGGAGGACCTGATGAACCTGGCGACGCGATTGGCCGCTTCCTTTCCCGCCCTGCTGTCGGAGGCGGAGCTTCGCGACGGCAGAATCGGCGTCAAAACCAGCTCCAAACATCGGTGCGTGAGCAGCGCCCAGGCGTTCCAGGACGGACTGAGGCGGAGCCAGGGGCGGAGCCAGGGGCGGGGCATGAGTGAGTCCAGGAGCGGGACAGCAGACCAGGACCAGGACCAGGGTGAGGAGGAGCCGAGTGTCTGTGGGACATTTAAACTAGAGCTGGGTGATGTCGACTTAGAGGAATATCTCACACTTGTGGGACTTTCTCCATAACAAATCCACATCTTTACAAACTTCAAAAATCTGATAAAATGTGCTGCAAACGTCTGATGTTCAGATCCTTTGTGACTCACTTTTCAAGGCTTATGTTTGGGAATGTTTTGGATAAAGATAAGAACTTTTCTCACAACCACTGACTAAAACACAAGTGCAAATAGCAAGAAATTATTTACAAAAAAAACAAATCGGCTTGTTGCACAATGTGGCTACGCTAGTTCCTCTGAGGTGAAGCTGTGGGCGCTAGTACTTCCTGTTCGTGTTCATTTCCATTAAGATTAGCTCAGACCTGTGAGTTTCTGGTAGAAATATTTCCATAGAGGAGACGTTTATGTTTGTGAGGATCAGTGAGTTTGTCTTGAAGCTAAAGGCTAATTTAACCTCTTAACTCCCGCCTAAACCGAGAGGATCTTTTTCCTCACGTTTTTGTAGCTTTGTTGTCATTTTTTGTCACTTTTTTTTTCTTCCTTTTTTTCGTCAATTTTTATCACATTTTTGTAATTTTTTCATCAATTTTTCGTCCCTTTTTTGTCCATTTTTTTAATCAAATTTTGTCATTTTTTGTCACATTTTTGTCATTTTTCATCAAGTTTTTGTCAATTTCTTGTGACATTTTTGCCACATTTCCATCATTGTTTTCGTCGAGAAAACGTGCTCGGTTCAGGTGGGAGTTAAGGGGTTTATGCTTTAAACAACTTGAAATAGTGCCTTTATATATATTTTTATAGCATGTTAGCCTTTAGCTTCAAGACAAACTATCAATCCTTCATGATCACAGGCGTCTCTGATCTGAACTTCATGATTTGAACACAATAAATGATCATCTACCGGGAACTCACCGCCCACAACGTAATCTTTAGAAAATATGATTATTATTCCAGGAAAAGAAAACAGACAGGAAGTCCAGGCGCTCACACCTTCAGGTCAGAGGAACTAGCATAGCCACACCGTGCAACAAGCCAATTCAATATAAGCTTATTGGAAATGATGTCGGCTAAATGACTATGTGGGCTATTTTGAATTATCTTCCATGTGATTATAAAGGACTTAAGAGTGAGTAACACTTTATTAAATCAGTAGTAAATATTTAATTGTATTGCAACAAAAAGTTATTAGCGGAAAATCGCAGTAAAATCAAAATCGTAATATTGATTGAAAAAAATCTCAATATTGATTTTTGGAAAAATGGTTCAGCCCTATCGTGATGTAGTCTGATGGACAGGTCGCGCCTCACACGTGTTTCCCTCCAGGCGAGGAGTACGTCCATGAGGTGGACGACTCCCTGATGAGGTCTTTCGAGCGTTGCCGTGGTTACGTGGAGGGGGTGGAGACCAACGCCTCGGCGACTGCGGAGGTGAACCGTTTCAAGCACGGACCGGAGTTCAGAGGCGTGAGGGACCGGCTCTCGGAGCGACTGGGGCTGGACCCGGAGCTGCTCACACCAGGTACGAGTCTGTAAAGGGTGGAGCGGAGTCTGTACAGTGTGGAGTCTGTAAAGTGTGGAGTGGAGTCTGTAAAGTGTGGAGTCTGTAAAGTGTGGAGTGGAGTCTGTAAAGTGTGGTGTGGAGTCTGTAAAGTGTGGAGTCTGTAAAGTGTGGAGTGGAGTCTGTAAAGTGTGGAGTAGAGTCTGTAAAGTGTGGAGTGGAGTCTGTAAAGTGTGGAGTCTGTAAAGTGTGGAGTGGAGTCTGTAAAGTGTGGAGTGGAGTCTGTAAAGTGTGGAGTCTGTAAAGTGTGGAGTGGAGTCTGTAAAGTGTGGAGTGGAGTCTGTGAAGTGTGGAGCGGAGTCTGTGAAGTGTGGAGCGGAGTCTGTGAAGTGTGGAGCGGAGTCTGTGAAGTGTGGAGTGTAAAGTGTGGAGTGGAGTCTGTAAAGTGTGGAGTGGAGTCTGTACAGTGAGGAGTGGAGTCTGTAAAGTGTGGAGTGGAGTCTGTAAAGTGTGGAGTGGAGTCTGTAAAGTGTGGAGTCTGTAAAGTGTGGAGTCTGTAAAGTGTGGAGTCTGTGGAGTGTGGAGTGGAGTCTGTAAAGTGTGGAGTGGAGTCTGTAAAGTGTGGAGTCTGTAAAGTGTGGAGTCTGTAAAGTGTGGAGTCTGTAAAGTGTGGAGTCTGTAAAGTGTGGAGTCTGTAAAGTGTGGAGTCTGTAAAGTGTGGAGTGGAGTCTGTAAAGTGTGGAGTGGAGTCTGTAAAGTGTGGAGTGGAGTCTGTAAAGTGTGGAGTCTGTAAAGTGTGGAGTGGAGTCTGTAAAGTGTGGAGTGGAGTCTGTGAAGTGTGGAGCGGAGTCTGTGAAGTGTGGAGCGGAGTCTGTGAAGTGTGGAGTGTAAAGTGTGGAGTGGAGTCTGTAAAGTGTGGAGTGGAGTCTGTACAGTGAGGAGTGGAGTCTGTAAAGTGTGGAGTGGAGTCTGTAAAGTGTGGAGTGGAGTCTGTAAAGTGTGGAGTCTGTAAAGTGTGGAGTCTGTAAAGTGTGGAGTCTGTGGAGTGTGGAGTGGAGTCTGTAAAGTGTGGAGTGGAGTCTGTAAAGTGTGGAGTCTGTAAAGTGTGGAGTCTGTAAAGTGTGGAGTCTGTAAAGTGTGGAGTCTGTAAAGTGTGGAGTCTGTAAAGTGTGGAGTCTGTAAAGTGTGGAGTGGAGTCTGTAAAGTGTGGAGTCTGTAAAGAGTGGAGTCTGTAAAGTGTGGAGTCTGTAAAGTGTGGAGTGGAGTCTGTAAAGTGTGGAGCGGAGTCTGTAAAGTGTGGAGTCTGTAAAGTGTGGAGTGGAGTCTGTAAAGTGTGGAGTGGAGTCTGTAAAGTGTGGAGTCTGTAAAGTGTGGAGTGGAGTCTGTAAAGTGTGGAGTCTGTAAAGTGTGGAGCGGAGTCTGTAAAGTGTGGAGTCTGTAAAGTGTGGAGTGGAGTCTGTAAAGTGTGGAGTCTGTAAAGTGTGGAGTCTGTAAAGTGTGGAGTCTGTAAAGTGTGGAGTCTGTAAAGTGTGGAGTGGAGTCTGTAAAGTGTGGAGTCTGTAAAGTGTGGAGTGGAGTCTGTAAAGTGTGGAGTGGAGTCTGTAAAGTGTGGAGTGGAGTCTGTAAAGTGTGGAGTGGAGTCTGTAAAGTGTGGAGTCTGTAAAGTGTGGAGTGGAGTCTGTAAAGTGTGGAGTGGAGTCTGTAAAGTGTGGAGTCTGTAAAGTGTGGAGTCTGTAAAGTGTGGAGTCTGTAAAGTGTGGAGTGGAGTCTGTAAAGTGTGGAGTGGAGTCTGTAAAGTGTGGAGTCTGTAAAGTGTGGAGTCTGTAAAGTGTGGAGTGGAGTCTGTAAAGTGTGGAGTGGAGTCTGTAAAGTGTGGAGTCTGTAAAGTGTGGAGTCTGTAAAGTGCGGAGTCTGTAAAGTGTGGAGTGGAGTCTGTAAAGTGCGGAGTGGAGTCTGTGAAGTGTGGAGTCTGTAAAGTGTGGAGTCTGTAAAGTGCGGAGTCTGTAAAGTGTGGAGTGGAGTCTGTAAAGTGTGGAGTGGAGTCTGTGAAGTGTGGAGTCTGTAAAGTGTGGAGTCTGTAAAGTGCGGAGTCTGTAAAGTGCGGAGTCTGTAAAGTGTGGAGTCTGTAAAGTGCGGAGTCTGTAAAGTGTGGAGTGGAGTCTGTAAAGTGTGGAGTCTGTAAAGTGTGGAGTGGAGTCTGTAAAGTGTGGAGTCTGTAAAGTGTGGAGTGGAGTCTGTAAAGTGTGGAGTCTGTAAAGTGTGGAGTCTGTAAAGTGTGGAGTGGAGTCTGTAAAGTGTGGAGTCTGTAAAGTGTGGAGTGGAGTCTGTAAAGTGTGGAGTGGAGTCTGTAAAGTGTGGAGTGGAGTCTGTAAAGTTTGGAGTGGAGTCTGTAAAGTGTGGAGTGGAGTCTGTAAAGTGTGGAGTGGAGTCTGTAAAGTGTGGAGTGGAGTCTGTAAAGTGTGGAGTCTGTAAAGTGTGGAGTCTGTAAAGTGCGGAGTCTGTAAAGTGTGGAGTCTGTAAAGTGTGGAGTCTGTAAAGTGTGGAGTCTGTAAAGTGTGGAGTCTGTAAAGTGTGGAGTCTGTAAAGTGTGGAGTGGAGTCTGTAAAGTGCGGAGTCTGTAAAGTGTGGAGTCTGTAAAGTGTGGAGTCTGTAAAGTGTGGAGTCTGTAAAGTGTGGAGTCTGTAAAGTGTGGGGTCTGTAAAGTGCGGAGTCTGTAAAGTGTGGAGTCTGTAAAGTGCGGAGTCTGTAAAGTGCGGAGTCTGTAAAGTGTGGAGTCTGTAAAGTGTGGAGTCTGTAAAGTGTGGAGCGGAGTCTGTAAAGTGTGGGGTCTGTAAAGTGCGGAGTCTGTAAAGTGCGGAGTCTGTAAAGTGTGGAGTCTGTAAAGTGTGGAGTCTGTAAAGTGTGGAGTGGAGTCTGTAAAGTGTGGGGTCTGTAAAGTGTGGAGTGGAGTCTGTAAAGTGTGGGGTCTGTAAAGTGTGGAGTCTGTGAAGTGTGGACTGGAGTCTGTAAAGTGTGGAGTCTGTAAAGTGTGGAGTCTGTAAAGTGTGGAGTCTGTAAAGTGTGGAGTCTGTAAAGTGTGGAGTGGAGTCTGTAAAGTGTGGAGTCTGTAAAGTGTGGAGTGGAGTCTGTAAAGTGTGGAGTGGAGTCTGTAAAGTGTGGGGTCTGTAAAGTGTGGAGTGGAGTCTGTAAAGTGTGGAGTGGAGTCTGTAAAGTGTGGAGTCTGTAAAGTGTGGAGTCTGTAAAGAGTGGAGTCTGTAAAGTGTGGAGTCTGTAAAGTGTGGAATGGAGTCTGTAAAGTGTGGAGTCTGTAAAGTGTGGAGTCTGTAAAGTGTGGAGTCTGTAAAGTGTGGAGTGGAGTCTGTAAAATGTGGAGCGGAGTCTGTAAAGTGTGGAGTCTGTAAAGTGTGGAATGGAGTCTGTAAAGTGTGGAGTCTGTAAAGTGTGGAGTCTGTAAAGTGTGGAGTCTGTAAAGTGTGGAGTGGAGTCTGTAAAGTGTGGAGTGGAGTCTGTAAAGTGCGGAGTCTGTAAAGTGCGGAGTGGAGTCTGTAAAGTGTGGAGTCTGTGAAGTGTGGAGTCTGTAAAGTGTGGAGTTGAGTCTGTAAAGTGTGGAGTTGAGTCTGTAAAGTGTGGAGTCTGTAAAGTGTGGAGTCTGTGAAGTGTGGAGTCTGTAAAGTGTGGAGTTGAGTCTGTAAAGTGTGGAGTCTGTAAAGTGTGGAGTGGAGTCTGTAAAGTGTGGAGTGGAGTCTGTAAAGTCTGGAGTCTGTAAAGTGTGGAGTCTGTAAAGTGTGGACTGGAGTCTGTAAAGTGTGGAGTCTGTAAAGAGTGGAGTCTGTAAAGTGTGGAGTGGAGTCTGTAAAGTGTGGAGTCTGTAAAGAGTGGAGTCTGTAAAGTGTGGAGTCTGTAAAGTGTGGAGTGGAGTCTGTAAAGTGTGGAGTCTGTAAAGTGTGGAGTCTGTAAAGTGTGGAGTGGAGTCTGTAAAGTGTGGAGTGGAGTCTGTAAAGTGTGGAGTCTGTAAAGAGTGGAGTCTGTAAAGTGTGGAGTGGAGTCTGTAAAGTGTGGAGTGGAGTCTGTAAAGTGTGGAGTCTGTAAAGAGTGGAGTCTGTAAAGTGTGGAGTCTGTAAAGTGTGGAGTGGAGTCTGTAAAGTGTGGAGTGGAGTCTGTAAAGTGTGGAGTCTGTAAAGAGTGGAGTCTGTAAAGTGTGGAGTGGAGTCTGTAAAGTGTGGAGTCTGTAAAGAGTGGAGTCTGTAAAGTGTGGAGTGGAGTCTGTAAAGTGTGGAGTCTGTAAAGTGTGGAGTCTGTAAAGTGTGGAGTGGAGTCTGTAAAGTGTGGAGTGGAGTCTGTAAAGTGTGGAGTGGAGTCTGTAAAGTGTGAGTCTGTAAAGTGTGGAGTCTGTAAAGTGTGGAGTCTGTAAAGTGTGGAGTTGAGTCTGTAAAGTGTGGAGTCTGTAAAGTGTGGAGTGGAGTCTGTAAAGTGTGGAGTGGAGTCTGTAAAGTCTGGAGTCTGTAAAGTGTGGAGTCTGTAAAGTGTGGACTGGAGTCTGTAAAGTGTGGAGTCTGTAAAGAGTGGAGTCTGTAAAGTGTGGAGTGGAGTCTGTAAAGTGTGGAGTCTGTAAAGAGTGGAGTCTGTAAAGTGTGGAGTCTGTAAAGTGTGGAGTGGAGTCTGTAAAGTGTGGAGTCTGTAAAGTGTGGAGTGGAGTCTGTAAAGTGTGGAGTCTGTAAAGAGTGGAGTCTGTAAAGTGTGGAGTGGAGTCTGTAAAGTGTGGAGTCTGTAAAGAGTGGAGTCTGTAAAGTGTGGAGTGGAGTCTGTAAAGTGTGGAGTCTGTAAAGTGTGGAGTCTGTAAAGTGTGGAGTGGAGTCTGTAAAGTGTGGAGTGGAGTCTGTAAAGTGTGGAGTGGAGTCTGTAAAGTGTGAGTCTGTAAAGTGTGGAGTCTGTAAAGTGTGGAGTCTGTAAAGTGTGGAGTGGAGTCTGTAAAGTGTGGAGTCTGTAAAGTGTGGAGTCTGTAAAGTGTGGAGTGGAGTCTGTAAAGTGTGGAGTGGAGTCTGTAAAGTGTGGAGTCTGTAAAGTGTGGAGTCTGTAAAGAGTGGAGTCTGTAAAGTGTGGAGTCTGTAAAGTGTGGAGTCTGTAAAGTGTGGAGTCTGTAAAGTGTGGAATGGAGTCTGTAAAGTGTGGAGTCTGTAAAGTGTGGAGTGGAGTCTGTAAAGTGTGGAGTCTGTAAAGTGTGGAGTCTGTAAAGCGAGGAGTGGAGTCTGTAAAGTGTGGAGTCTGTAAAGTGTGGAGTCTGTAAAGTGTGGAATGGAGTCTGTAAAGTGTGGAGTGGAGTCTGTAAAGTGTGGAGTCTGTAAAGTGTGGAGTGGAGTCTGTAAAGTGTGAGTCTTTAAAGTGTGGAATGGAGTCTGTAAAGTGTGGAGTGGAGTCTGTAAAGTGTGGAGTCTGTAAAGTGTGGAGTGGAGTCTGTAAAGTGTGGAGTCTGTGAAGTGTAGAGTCTGTAAAGTGTGGAGTCTGTAAAGTGTGGAGTGGAGTCTGTAAAATGTGGAGCGGAGTCTGTAAAGTGTGGAGTCTGTAAAGTGTGGAGTCTGTAAAGTGTGGAGTGGAGTCTGTAAAATGTGGAGCGGAGTCTGTAAAGTGTGGAGTCTGTAAAGTGTGGAGTGGAGTCTGTAAAGTGTGGAGTCTGTAAAGTGTGGAGTCTGTAAAGTGTGGAGTCTGTAAAGTGTGGAGTGGAGTCTGTAAAGTGTGGAGTCTGTAAAGTGTGGAGTGGAGTCTGTAAAGTGTGGAGTCTGTGAAGTGTAGAGTCTGTAAAGTGTGGAGTCTGTAAAGTGTGGAGTGGAGTCTGTAAAATGTGGAGCGGAGTCTGTAAAGTGTGGAGTCTGTAAAGTGTGGAGTGGAGTCTGTAAAGTGTGGAGTCTGTAAAGTGTGGAGTCTGTAAAGTGTGGAGTCTGTACAGTGTGGAGTCTGTAAAGTGTGGAGTCTGTAAAGTGTGGAGTCTGTAAAGTGTGGAGTCTGTAAAGTGTGGAGTCTGTAAAGTGTGGAGTCTGTAAAGTGCGGAGTCTGTAAAGTGTGGAGTCTGTAAAGTGTGGAGTCTGTAAAGTGTGGAGTCTGTAAAGTGTGGAGTGGAGTCTGTAAAGTGCGGAGTCTGTAAAGTGTGGAGTGGAGTCTGTAAAGTGCGGAGTGGAGTCTGTAAAGTGCGGAGTCTGTAAAGTGTGGAGTGGAGTCTGTAAAGTGTGGAGTGGAGTCTGTAAAGTGTGGAGTGGAGTCTGTAAAGTGTGGAGTGGAGTCTGTAAAGTGTGGAGTCTGTAAAGTGTGGAGTGGAGTCTGTAAAGTGTGGAGTCTGTAAAGTGTGGAGTGGAGTCTGTAAAGTGTGGAGTGGAGTCTGTAAAGTGTGGAGTGGAGTCTGTAAAGTGTGGAGTGGAGTCTGTAAAGTGTGGAGTCTTATGGAGCGACGTACTGTTAGATGTCTGGAGAAGCTTCTGACTCTGCACATCTGTTTTGTCCCTGACTCTGCACATCTGTTTTTGTCCCTCTGGGCTCCCGTCATGGCTCCCGTAGACCTGGTTGAGGCGGCGTTCTTCATCTGCTCTTACGAACTGGCCATAAAGTCGGTGCACTCCCCCTGGTGTCAGCTCTTCACACTGCAGGACGCGCAGGTAACAGAGAGGAGAGAGTCGGCCATTACTACAGTCACTACAGTCCACCAGTAGTATTTGAAGTATTCATGGTAGTATCTGTGTACTCAGGTGCTGGAGTATAAATGACAGTAGTAGTATTTGAAGTATTCATGGTAGTATCTGTGTACTCAGGTGCTGGAGTATAAATGACAGTAGTAGTATTTGAAGTATTCATGGTAGTATCTGTGTACTCAGGTGCTGGAGTATCAGTGTGACCTGAAGCAGTTCTGGAAACGCGCTCACGGTCACTCCATTAACGGCCTGTCCTCCTGCCCTCTGTTCCACCACATCTTCAGGACTCTGGACCGAGCGGGACGTCCTCGCAGGTACACGAGTACTCACACTGTAGTACTTATACTGTAATACTGTAGTACTGCTGACGTGGAAGGGCATCTGGTCTAACCTGTGTCTCCCTCAGAGCGACCGACGCCCCTCCAGAGCCCGCCTCCATCCTGATTGGTCACGCCGAGACACTCCTCCCACTCATCTCCCTGTTAGGCCTATACAAGGACAAGACCCCGCCCACTGCCGCCAACTACCAATCACAGCACAGTAAGAGTCCACACTGACCAATCACAGCACAGTAAGAGTCCACACCGACCAATCACAGCACAGTCAGAGTCCACACTGACCAATCACAGCACAGAGTCCACACAGGCCAATCACAGCACAGTAAGAGTCACACCGACCAATCACAGCACAGTAAGAGTCCACACTGGCCAATCACAGCACAGTAAGAGTCCACACTGACCAATCACAGCACAGTAAGAGTCCACCCTGACCAATCACAGCACAGAGTCCACACTGACCAATCACAGCACAGTAAGAGTCCACCCTGACCAATCACAGCACAGAGTCCACACTGACCAATCACAGCACAGTAAGAGTCACACCGACCAATCACAGCACAGAGTCCACACTGACCAATCACAGCACAGAGTCCACACTGACCAATCACAGCACAGTAAGAGTCCACACTGACCAATCACAGCACAGTAAGAGTCCACACTGACCAATCACAGCGCAGTAAGAGTCCACACTGACCAATCACAGCACAGTCAGAGTTTGGTTCTTCATTATTGATGTTGAACTCCCCTTCTGCCCCCCCCTCTCGCCCCCCTCGCCCCCCTCCCCTTCTCCCCCCCCTCCCCTTCTGCCCCCCCCCTCGCCCCTCCCCTTCTGCCCCCCCCCCTCGCCCCCCTCCCTCGCAGCTCGCCTGTTCCGCTCCTCCTCCATCGTCCCGTACGCCTCGAACCTCCTCTTCGTGCTCCATGACTGTCCCCGAGGCCCGCGGCTGCAGCTGCTGATGAACGAGTCTCCGGTTCGATTCCCGGGCCTGACCCAGGACCTCCCCCTGTACCGCGACGTCAGGGCCACGTACCGCCACCTGCTGGACGGGTGTGACTTCTACACCGAGTGCGAGGGGCGTCCGAGCCGGGCGCCCAACACCGAGCTGTAACCACGGAGACGGAGCGGCCGACACCGAGCTGTAACCACGGAGACGGACCAACACCGAGCTGTAACCACGGAGACGGACCAACACCGAGCTGTAACCACGGAGACGAATATATTACCGTATTTTCCGGACTATAACTCGCACGGTTTTTCATAGTTTGGCTGAGGGTGAGACTTGTACTCTGGAGCGACTAATATCTGATCATTTTTGTTTATTTATTGAAATATACTTTCACATGCCGCTAGAGGGCGCTGCAGGCTAATCGAGCCGCAGAGAGAAAGTTTGGAGTGAGAAAGTGGAGGAAACTCTTACCACAAAGAAGAAAACATAAACAAACAAAGCTAATAACGGGCAAAGCCTCTTCATGAAGCTAACCATCAATGTGTCACGTTAGCAAAGCCTCTTCATGAAGCTAACCATCAATGTGTCACGTTAGCAAAGCCTCTTCATGAAGCTAACCATCAATGCGTCACGTTAGCAAAGCCTCTTCATGAAGCTAACCATCAATGCGTCACGTTAGCAAAGCCTCTTTATGAAGCTAACCATCAATGCGTCACGTTAGCAAAGCCTCTTCATGAAGCTAACCATCAATGTGTCACGTTAGCAAAGCCTCTTTATGAAGCTAACCATCAATGCGTCACGTTAGCAAAGCCTCTTCATGAAGCTAACCATCAATGCGTCACGTTAGCGAAGCCTCTTCATGAAGCTAACCATCAATGTGTCACGTTAGCGAAGCCTCTTCATGAAGCTAACCATCAATGTGTCACGTTAGCAAAGCCTCTTCATGAAGCTAACCATCAATGCGTCACGTTAGCGAAGCCTCTTCATGAAGCTAACCATCAATGCGTCACGTTAGCGAAGCCTCTTTTTGAAGCTAACCGTCAATGCGTCACGTTAGCGAAGCCTCTTCATGAAGCTAACCATCAATGCGTCACATTAGCAAAGCCTCTTCATGAAGCTAACCATCAATGCGTCACGTTAGCAAAGCCTCTTCATGAAGCTAACCATCAATGCGTCACGTTAGCGAAGCCTCTTCATGAAGCTAACCATCAATGTGTCACGTTAGCAAAGCCTCTTCATGAAGCTAACCATCAATGCGTCACGTTAGCGAAGCCTCTTCATGAAGCTAACCATCAATGCGTCACGTTAGCGAAGCCTCTTCATGAAGCTAACCATCAATGCGTCACGTTAGCAAAGCCTCTTCATGAAGCTAACCATCAATGTGTCACGTTAGCGAAGCCTCTTCATGAAGCTAACCATCAATGCGTCACGTTAGCAAAGCCTCTTCATGAAGCTAACCATCAATGCGTCACGTTAGCAAAGCCTCTTCATGAAGCTAACCATCAATGCGTCACGTTAGCAAAGCCTCTTCATGAAGCTAACCATCAATGTGTCACGTTAGCGAAGCCTCTTCATGAAGCTAACCATCAATGCGTCACGTTAGCGAAGCCTCTTCATGAAGCTAGCCATCAATGCGTCACGTTAGCGAAGCCTCTTCATGAAGCTAACCATCAATGTGTCACGTTAGCGAAGCCTCTTCATGAAGCTAACCATCAGTGTGTCACGTTAGCAAAGCCTCTTCATGAAGCTAACCATCAATGCGTCACGTTAGCAAAGCCTCTTCATGAAGCTAACCATCAATGCGCCACGTTAGCAAAGCCTCTTCATGAAGCTAACCATCAATGTGTCACGTTAGCAAAGCCTCTTAATGAAGCTAACCATCAATGTGTCACGTTAGCGAAGCCTCTTCATGAAGCTAACCATCAATGCGTCACGTTAGCGAAGCCTCTTCATGAAGCTAACCATCAATGCGTCACGTTAGCAAAGCCTCTTCATGAAGCTAACCATCAATGCGTCACGTTAGCAAAGCCTCTTCATGAAGCTAACCATCAATGCGTCACGTTAGCAAAGCCTCTTCATGAAGCTAACCATCAATGTATCACGTTAGCAAAGCCTCTTCATGAAGCTAACCATCAATGCGTCACGTTAGCAAAGCCTCTTCATGAAGCTAACCATCAATGTATCACGTTAGCAAAGCCTCTTCATGAAGCTAACCATCAATGTCACGTTAGCAAAGCCTCTTCATGAAGCTAACCATCAATGTATCACGTTAGCAAAGCCTCTTCATGAAGCTAACCATCAATGTGTCACATTAGCAAAGCCTCTTCATGAAGCTAACCATCAATGTGTCACGTTAGCGAAGCCTCTTCATGAAGCTAACCATCAATGCGTCACGTTAGCAAAGCCTCTTCATGAAGCTAACCATCAATGCGTCACGCTAGCAAAGCCTCTTCATGAAGCTAACCATCAATGCGTCACGTTAGCAAAGCCTCTTCATGAAGCTAACCATCAATGCGTCACGTTAGCAAAGCCTCTTCATGAAGCTAACCATCAATGCGTCACGTTAGCAAAGCCTCTTCATGAAGCTAACCATCAATGCGTCACGCTAGCAAAGCCTCTTCATGAAGCTAACCATCAATGCGTCACGTTAGCAAAGCCTCTTCATGAAGCTAACCATCAATGTGTCACGTTAGCAAAGCCTCTTCATGAAGCTAACCATCAATGTGTCACGTTAGCCTCTTCATGAAGCTAACCATCAATGCGTCACGTTAGCGAAGCTTCTTCATGAAGCTAACCATCAATGTGTCACGTTAGCGAAGCCTCTTCATGAAGCTAACCATCAATGTGTCACGTTAGCAAAGCCTCTTCATGAAGCTAACCATCAATGCATCACGTTAGCAAAGCCTCTTCATGAAGCTAACCATCAATGCGTCACGTTAGCAAAGCCTCTTCATGAAGCTAACCATCAATGCGTCACGTTAGCAAAGCCTCTTCATGAAGCTAACCATCAATGTGTCACGTTAGCAAAGCCTCTTCATGAAGCTAACCATCAATGCGTCACGTTAGCAAAGCCTCTTCATGAAGCTAACCATCAATGCGTCACGTTAGCAAAGCCTCTTCATGAAGCTAACCATCAATGTGTCACGTTAGCAAAGCCTCTTCATGAAGCTAACCATCAATGCGTCACGTTAGCAAAGCCTCTTCATGAAGCTAACCATCAATGCGTCACGTTAGCAAAGCCTCTTCATGAAGCTAACCATCAATGCGTCACGTTAGCAAAGCCCCTTCATGAAGCTAACCATCAATGCGTCACGTTAGCAAAGCCTCTTCATGGAGCTAACCATCAATGCGTCACGTTAGCAAAGCCTCTTCATGAAGCTAACCATCAATGCGTCACGTTAGCAAAGCCTCTTCATGAAGCTAACCATCAATGCGTCACGTTAGCAAAGCCCCTTCATGAAGCTAACCATCAATGCGTCACGTTAGCAAAGCCTCTTCATGGAGCTAACCATCAATGCGTCACGTTAGCAAAGCCTCTTCATGAAGCTAACCATCAATGTGTCCCGTTAGCAAAGCCTCTTCATGAAGCTAACCATCAATGCTTCACGTTAGCAAAGCCTCTTCATGAAGCTAGCCATCAATGCGTCACGTTAGCAAAGCCTCTTCATGAAGCTAACCATCAATGTGTCACGTTAGCAAAGCCTCTTCATGAAGCTAACCGTCAATGCGTCACGTTAGCAAAGCCTCTTCATGAAGCTAACCGTCAATGCGTCACGTTAGCAAAGCCTCTTCATGAAGCTAACCGTCAATGCGTCACGTTAGCAAAGCCTCTTCATGAAGCTAACCATCAATGCGTCACGTTAGCAAAGCCTCTTCATGAAGCTAACCATCAATGCGTCACGTTAGCAAAGCCTCTTCATGAAGCTAGCCATCAATGTGTCACGTTAGCAAAGCCTCTTCATGAAGCTAACCATCAATGTGTCACGTTAGCAAAGCCTCTTCATGAAGCTAACCGTCAATGTGTCACGTTAGCAAAGCCTCTTCATGAAGCTAACCATCAATGTGTCACGTTAGCAAAGCCTGTTAATGAAGCTAACCATCAATGTGTCACATTAGCAAAGCCTCTTCAGGAAGCTAACCATCAATGTGTCACGTTAGCAAAGCCTCTTCATGAAGCTAACCATCAATGCGTCACGTTAGCAAAGCCTCTTCATGAAGCTAACCGTCAATGTGTCACGTTAGCGAAGCCTCTTCATGAAGCTAACCATCAATGTGTCACGTTAGCAAAGCCTCTTCATGAAGCTAACCATCAATGTGTCACGTTAGCAAAGCCTCTTCATGAAGCTAACCATCAATGTATCACGTTAGCGAAGCCTCTTCATGAAGCTAACCGTCAATGTATCACGTTAGCGAAGCCTCTTCATGAAGCTAACCATCAATACGTCACGTTAGCAAAGCCTCTTCATGAAGCTAACCATCAATGTGTCACGTTAGCAAAGCCTCTTCATGAAGCTAACCATCAATGTGTCACGTTAGCGAAGCCTCTTCATGAAGCTAACCATCAATGCGTCACGTTAGCAAAGCCTCTTCATGAAGCTAACCATCAATGCGTCACGTTAGCAAAGCCTCTTCATGAAGCTAACCATCAATGCGTCACGTTAGCAAAGCCTCTTCATGAAGCTAACCATCAATGCGTCACGTTAGCAAAGCCTCTTCATGAAGCTAACCATCAATGCGTCACGTTAGCAAAGCCTCTTCATGAAGCTAACCATAAATGTGTCACGTTAGCGAAGCCTCTTCATGAAGCTAACCATCAATGCGTCACGTTAGCAAAGCCTCTTCATGAAGCTAACCATCAATGCGTCACGTTAGCAAAGCCTCTTCATGAAGCTAACCATCAATGTGTCACGTTAGCAAAGCCTCTTCATGAAGCTAACCATCAATGCTTCACGTTAGCGAAGCCTCTTCATGAAGCTAACCATCAATGTATCACATTAGCGAAGCCTCTTCATGAAGCTAACCATCAATGCGTCACGTTAGCAAAGCCTCTTCATGAAGCTAACCATCAATGTGTCACGTTAGCGAAGCCTCTTCATGAAGCTAACCATCAATGTGTCACGTTAGCAAAGCCTCTTCATGAAGCTAACCATCAATGTGTCACGTTAGCAAAGCCTCTTCATGAAGCTAACCATCAATGTGTCACGTTAGCAAAGCCTCTTCATGAAGCTAACCATCAATGTGTCACGTTAGCAAAGCCTCTTCATGAAGCTAACCGTTAATGCCTCACGTTAGCAAAGCCTCTTAGTGAAGCTAACCATCAATGTATCACGTTAGCAAAGCCTCTTCATGAAGCTAACCATCAATGTCACGTTAAGCGACTTATAGTCCAGAGAATACGGTATATTCTATAGTTTTAGTGGATATCTCCCAGCTCGACCTTTGACCCGGAGCTTCGACCTTTGACCCGGAGCTCCAGCGGGACTGACAGGTGTTTAAGGCGAGACGCTGCAGGTGAACGAAGGGGAAACTCTTTACTCCGTGAATAAACAATAATAATAAACATTTCCTTTCCTCGTGATGTTTCTGTGGGAAACTGAACCAAACACAAACGTTTCAGCTTCAGCGTCTGGCCTTAAACCAAACAAACCTTTTACAGCCGTTCTGGACACTTCTGCTACACTGGAACGCTCCCGGACGACTGAGAGCTTTGATGGATTTGGAGGAAATGGTTGAAAAGCACAAAAAGTCTGAAGTCTAAAGTCTTCCTCTGAGCCACAGACTGAGCTCTTTTCACTTTGTTTTTTCCACTGGGGAAGCGACGATCCGATCTACTGTATTTAAGGATTTAGTTTCCTTTGTTTGAGCTGCTCGCATTCGTACGGAGCCCTGGAAGTGACATCAGACAAAAAAACATTTGTGGGGTGAAAATAAAGAAAGGGGAACGACATAATTATCACATTCCTCGAGATTTTTGTGGTGTAATATTTCTTTTTTTTTGTTGCATTTTTATATTTCTTCCAAAAAAATTTACTTATTTTTCATTTGTTTTGTCACTTCCAGGGCTCCGTACATTCTTATTTATTTCCACAGTAGATGCAGATTTAAAGACTTTCGGGGCACAGGGTGGAATTGTGGGTAATTTATGATCTGAGGAAATATTTATTGGTAGATTTCAGTTGAAAATACTGGTTTTGTGTGGAGTGGGTTTGTGTTTCTTTCTGACTCTTTTGTTCCTCTGGGCTTTGATTCCTTTGACTTGAATTTCTTTTGTTTGGAGTTTGGGGTAAATTTGTTCTTTTGTGTCTTTTTTTTTTACATTTGAGATTCTGCCTTTTTTTCTTCAAAATGACTTTGTGCCAAATGTTTTTATTTAAGCTTTAATAAATTTCAGAAGGATCCAGTGTTTGTTTTTATTCTGAAGTTTAAACTGAATAAACCAGATCTAAACTCCAGATCCAACTCCAGATCCAACTCCGGATCCAACTCCAGATCAAACTCCAGATCCAACTCCAGATCCAACTCCAGATCCGACTCCAGATCCCAACTCCAGATCCAACTCCAGATCCCAACTCCAGATCCAACTCCAGATCCGACTCCAGATCCAACTCCAGATCCCGACTCCAGATCCAAGTCCAGATCCCGACTCCAGATCCAACTCCAGATCCAACTCCAGATCCCAACTCCAGATCCAACTCCAGATCCCAACTCCAGATCCAACTCCAGATCCAACTCCAGATCCAACTCCAGATCCAACTCCAGATCCAACTCCAGATCCCGACTCCAGATCCAAGTCCAGATCCAAGTCCAGATCCAACTCCAGATCCAACTCCAGATCCCAACTCCAGATCCCAACTCCAGATCCAACTCCGGATCCACCTCCGGATCCAACTCCAGATCCAACTCCAGATCCAACTCCAGATCCAACTCCAGATCCCGACTCCAGATCCCGACTCCAGATCCCGACTCCAGATCCCGACTCCAGATCCAACTCCAGATCCAACTCCAGATCCGACTCCAGATCCGACTCCAGATCCGACTCCAGATCCAACTCCAGATCCAACTCCAGATCCAACTCCAGATCCAACTCCAGATCCCAACTCCAGATCCAACTCCAGATCCCGACTCCAGATCCCGACTCCAGATCCCGACTCCAGATCCCGACTCCAGATCCCGACTCCAGATCCAACTCCAGATCCAACTCCAGATCCAACTCCAGATCCAACTCCAGATCCAACTCCAGATCCCGACTCCAGATCCCGACTCCAGATCCAACTCCAGATCCAACTCCAGATCCCGACTCCAGATCCCGACTCCAGATCCAACTCCAGATCCAACTCCAGATCCAACTCCAGATCCCGACTCCAGATCCCGACTCCAGATCCAACTCCAGATCCCAACTCCAGATCCAACTCCAGATCCCGACTCCAGATCCCGACTCCAGATCCCGACTCCAGATCCAACTCCAGATCCCAACTCCAGATCCAACTCCAGATCCCAACTCCAGATCCAACTCCAGATCCAACTCCAGATCCCGACTCCAGATCCCGACTCCAGATCCAACTCCAGATCCAACTCCAGATCCAACTCCAGATCCAACTCCAGATCCAACTCCAGATCCAACTCCAGATCCAACTCCAGATCCAACTCCAGATCCAACTCCAGATCCCAACTCCAGATCCCAACTCCAGATCCAACTCCAGATCCAACTCCAGATCCAACTCCAGATCCAACTCCAGATCCCGACTCCAGATCCAACTCCAGATCCCGACTCCAGATCCAACTCCAGATCCCGACTCCAGATCCAACTCTAGATCTAACTCCAGATCCAGACTCCAGATCCAACTCCAGATCCAACTCCAGATCCCGACCCCAGATCCCAACTCCAGATCCCAACTCCAGATCCAACTCCAGATCCAACTCCAGATCCAACTCCAGATCCAACTCCAGATCCCGACCCCAGATCCAACTCCAGATCCAACTCCAGATCCAAACTCCGGATCCAACTCCAGATCCAAACTCCAGATCCAGACTCCAGATCCCGACTCCAGATCCGACTCCAGATCCAACTCCAGATCCGACTCCAGATCCAACTCCAGATCCAGACTCCAGATCCCGACTCCAGATCCCGACTCCAGATCCAACTCCAGATCCAACTCCAGATCCAACTCCAGATCCAAACTCCGGATCCAACTCCAGATCCAAACTCCAGATCCAGACTCCAGATCCCGACTCCAGATCCGACTCCAGATCCAACTCCAGATCCAACTCCAGATCCAACTCCAGATCCAACTCCAGATCCAACTCCAGATCCAACTCCAGATCCGACTCCAGATCCGACTCCAGATCCGACTCCAGATCCCAACTCCAGATTCAAATCCAGATTCAAATCCAGATCCCAACTCCAGATCCAACTCCAGATCCAACTTCAGATCCAACTCCAGATCCAACTCCGACTCCAGATCCAACCCCAGATCCAACTCCAGATCCAACTCCGACTCCAGATCCAACTCCAGATCCAACTCCAGATCCGACTCCAGATCTGACTCCAGATCCGACTCCAGATCCAACTCCAGATCCCAACTCCAGATCCAACTCCAGATCCCAACTCCAGATCCAACTCCAGATCCCAACTCCAGATCCCAACTCCAGATCCAACTCCAGATCCAACTCCAGATCCAACTCCAGATCCAACACCAGATCCGACTCCAGATCCGACTCCAGATCCCGACTCCAGATCCCGACTCCAGATCCAACTCCAGATCCAACTCCAGATCCAAGTCCAGATCCAAGTCCAGATCCAACTCCAGATCCAAACTCCAGATCCGACTCCAGATCCGACTCCAGATCCCGACTCCAGATCCGACTCCAGATCCGACTCCAGATCCAACTCCAGATCCAACTCCAGATCCAACTCCAGATCCCAACTCCAGATCCAACTCCAGATCCGACTCCAGATCCCAACTCCAGGTCCCAACTCCAGATCCAACTTCAGATCCCAACTCCAGATCCGACTTCAGATCCGACTCCAGATCCCAACTCCAGATCCGACTCCAGATCCGACTCCAGATCCCAACTCCAGGTCCCAACTCCAGATCCAACTCCAGATCCAACTCCAGATCCAAGTCCAGATCCAAGTCCAGATCCAACTCCAGATCCAAACTCCAGATCCAACTCCAGATCCAACTCCAGATCCAAACTCCAGATCCAACTCCAGATCCAACTCCAGGTCCCGACTCCAGATCCAACTCCAGATCCAACTCCAGATCCAAGTCCAGATCCAAGTCCAGATCCAACTCCAGATCCAAACTCCAGATCCAACTCCAGATCCCGACTCCAGATCCCGACTCCAGATCCCGACTCCAGATCCGACTCCAGATCCGACTCCAGATCCCAACTCCAGATCCAACTCCAGATCCAACTCCAGATCCAACTCCAGATCCCAACTCCAGATCCAACTCCAGATCCCAACTCCAGATCCGACTCCAGATCCGACTCCAGATCCGACTCCAGATCCAACTCCAGATCCCAACTCCAGATCCAACTCCAGATCCAACTCCAGATCCAACTCCAGATCCCAACTCCAGATCCAACTCCAGATCCCAACTCCAGATCCAACTCCAGATCCAACTCCAGATCCAACTCCAGATCCCAACTCCAGATCCAACTCCAGATCCGACTCCAGATCCGACTCCAGATCCCGACTCCAGATCCCGACTCCAGATCCAACTCCAGATCCAACTCCAGATCCAACTCCGGATCCAACTCCAGATCCCAACTCCAGATCCAACTCCAGATCCAACTCCAGATCCAACTCCAGATCCAACTCCAGATCCAACTCCAGATCCCGACTCCGGATCCAACTCCGGATCCAACTCCAGATCCGACTCCAGATCCGACTCCAGATCCGACTCCAGATCCCGACTCCGGATCCAACTCCGGATCCAACTCCAGATCCAACTCCAGATCCCGACTCCAGATCCCGACTCCGGATCCAACTCCAGATCCAACTCCAGATCCCGACTCCAGATCCCAACTCCAGATCCCAACTCCAGATCCAACTCCAGATCCCGACTCCAGATCCCGACTCCAGATCCAACTCCAGATCCCAACTCCAGATCCAACTCCAGATCCAACTCCAGATCCCAACTCCAGATCCAACTCCAGATCTAACTCCAGATCCAACTCCAGGTCCCAACTCCAGATCCAACTCCGGATCCGACTCCAGATCCGACTCCAGATCCGACTCCAGATCCGACTCCAGATCCCGACTCCAGATCCCGACTCCAGATCCGACTCCAGATCCGACTCCAGATCCGACTCCAGATCCGACTCCAGATCCGACTCCAGATCCAACTCCAGATCCACCTTCAGATCCCAACTCCAGATCCAACTCCTGATCCAACTCCAGATCCCGACTCCACATCCCGACTCCAGATCCGACTCCAGATCCGACTCCAGATCCACCTTCAGATCCCAACTCCAGATCCAACTCCAGATCCAACTCCAGATCCAACTCCAGATCCAACTCCAGATCCCAACTCCAGATCCGACTCCAGATCCGACTCCAGATCCGACTCCAGATCCGACTCCAGATCCCGACTCCAGATCCCGACTCCAGATCCGACTCCAGATCCGACTCCAGATCCAACTCCAGATCCCAAACTCCAGATCCAACTCCAGATCCCGACTCCAGATCCGACTCCAGATCCGACTCCAGATCCAACTCCAGATCCCAAACTCCAGATCCAACTCCAGATCCCGACTCCAGATCCGACTCCAGATCCGACTCCAGATCCAACTCCAGATCCCAAACTCCAGATCCAACTCCAGATCCCGACTCCAGATCCCGACTCCAGATCCCGACTCCAGATCCCAACTCCAGATCCAACTCCAGATCCAACTCCAGATCCAACTCCAGATCCAAGTCCAGATCCAAGTCCAGATCCAAGTCCAGATCCAACTCCAGATCCCGACTCCGGATCCAAGTCCAGATCCAACTCCAGATCCCGACTCCGGATCCAAGTCCAGATCCAAGTCCAGATCCAACTCCAGATCCCGACTCCAGATCCAAGTCCAGATCCAACTCCAGATCCCAAACTCCAGATCCCAAACTCCAGATCCAACTCCAGATCCAACTCCAGATCCCAAACTCCAGATCCAACTCCAGATCCCAACTCCAGATCCCAAACTCCAGATCCAACTCCACATCCCGACTCCAGGCCTGTGATTCCAGTGAAGTCTCCTGTGGAGCTCCGGCCTGGAGAACCTTCTTCTTCCTGACGTGGTGAGTCTCAGACCTGGTTCTTCTGTGTCTCAGTGAAAGGGTTACTTACATTTGGAGCTGAGTTTGATCTGATCACAGCAGTAAACGGTGATTCTGTTTTCAGTTTCCATGTTTAATCAAAGGTCACATGATCAGGTCTTCTCCTGGACTGTGATTGGCCGATCACTCTCTGTGACTCAGGGCTTTTCCCTCCGGACTCGCTCAGGTAAGAACTCTTTGTGCTTTATGTGACTTTGCTTTAGGAGCTTTAATGATGCTGACGAAGAGCGCGGCAGGTTCGTGATGAAGGACGGGCCATGTTCATGTGACATAAAGATCTTTTTACTTTGTTAACCCTGGTTTCCTTGTGTTTATGTCAAGTTTTCACATGTTCTGCCATTGACTCCCTTTAGAAACCAGAGGAGGAAACATGTATACAGGCTGTTGTGGGAGGAGCTTATGCAGGGCGCTGGGGGAGGAGCTTATACAGGGCGCTGGAGGAGGAGCTTATACGGGGCATAACATCACAGACTCATGTTGTGAAAGTTCACTTTTTCTGCCTGAGTGTAATGACCCGACCCTGCCACAAGAGGGCGGCATCCAGTCAGGAACAGCAGGAACTCACGCTTCCTCAAAGGACTTCTTCTTCTACTACTGCTGCTACTACAAGTACTACTACTACTACTACTACTACTACTACTACTACTACTACTACTACCTCAACTACAACTACTACTACTACTACTACACCTACTACAACTACCTCAACTACCACAGCCTCTCCTCCAGCTGCTTCCTCTGTTCTGGAGACCGACTGTGTCTCATGTTCAGAGTCAGGGGTAAATGTGAGGTTTATTCAGAGATGTTGCTTCTGGTTTAGTTTCTAAATCACAAATGTTTCCTCCGCTGGTTTTAAAGTGAGTTTTAAAGTGAGTTTTAAAGTGAGTTTTAAAGTGAGTTTTAAAGTGAGTTTTAAAGTGAGTTTTAATGGGGGAAAATGTGAAAACTCAACTTTACATAAAAAATAAAAACTCTTCAAACCAAAGTTTTTCTGACCTTTGACCCCAGAGTTTCCAAAGTAAATCCAGATCTGCCCAAACTCATTTTTTATGGAGAATCAACCATTTTGTGTCAAGCTTTTGTACTTTTTTAAATTGGCAAAAAAAATAGTAAAATATTTTGATACTTTTTAAAAACTTTAATAGTTTTGTAAAAAAACAGACATGGATTCACTTCATCATGTCCTGCAGGTCTGGGTTTAGATGTTTCTCTCCTGTAGGTCTGGGTTTGAGGCCCCTCCTGGAGCCGCCGCCTTAACGTGGTGGAGGGTTTGAGCCTGAATGATCCTGGAGCTCTGTCGTCGGGGCTTCGTGCCCCTGTAGGGTCTCCCAGGGCAAACAGGTCCTACAGGTGACGGGTCAGACAGAGAGCGGGTCAGAAGCTCCTTATGAGAGACCGACAGGCCTGAGAACCATGAGGCCGACCTTCTGTGGACCCTCCACCTGCAGGGGGCGCCATAAGGGGCTGGTGCAGTGTGATATGGGCAGCTCCACCTGCTGCCCCCACGACCCGGCGACGGACAAGTGGAAGAAAATGGATGGAGGTCTGGGTTTGAGTCTCTGCGTCTGAACAGAATGTGGTTTTTCTGCTTTAGCTCCGCCTCCAGGACCCGGTGGTTTCAGGGCGGGACCAGGAACTGCCTCTAAACTGTCAGAGCGAGAGGAGACGAGGCACAAGAGGAACTGCAGCCAGAGAGGACAGGACTGAACTAGGGGCTAAAGCAGGACTGAACCAGGACTAAACCAGGACTAAACCAGGACTGAACCAGGTCTGACCCAGGTCTGACCCAGAGCGACTCTTCTCCAAAGCCTCAGGTTAAATCAAGGTAAGAAACTTTTCTATCTTTGTCCTGAAGCTGCAGCAAAAACAAACATTTCTCTGAACGTTTAAACTTCACAAAACCGGCTCAAACCTGTCACATTTATCTGTTTCAGTGTTTGTTTCTCTGAACAGTTTTTCCTGATCTGACTCTGAAACATTTATGAAACTTTAACCAGAAAAACAAGTTTATTCCAGAGGATCCTGAAGGTCTGAGCCGGATCCACAGAACAAACTCATATTTAAACTTTAGCTCGTTTTGAAATGAAAACACGTTTCCTTTAAAAGAACTTCGATGTTTCCACATTTAAATAGTTCCACTTTCAGTTTCTTCGTCTTAAATGTTTCAGATTTTACATTTTTGTAGAATCGAAAGTTTCACTAAATCAGGCGTCCGGCCCGCGGGCCAAACCCGGCCCTCCAGGAGAGCCTGTGGACACGATATATTATTATTATTATTGTTATTATTATTATTATTATTATTATTATTATTATTATTATTATTATTATTATTATTATTATTATTATTATTATTATTATTATTATTATTATTATTATTATTACTGACGAGGCCGTGTACCATAACAACACACTTGCAGCTGAGAACATGACCTCTGACCCCAGCCATGTTCTGAACCCAGAATATGAGCTGTCACCACCAGGGCGGCGATACCGGGGCCGCACTTCAATAAGGTCAGATTGAAGAACTCCTTTGTCCATCTTTTTTATTTATTTTTTATTTCTTTCTTTATTTGACAGGGACATTGCACAGACAGAGATGCTACGAGCTCGTTTTCCTCTGTGGTCCCGGTGTAGCGATTTCAAACTACCCCCCCATTCACCTTACCCCCCGGTACTTTGAAATTGATTTCAGACTACCGGGGGGTAACTTGAAATCGATTTCAAATTACCCCCGGGGGTAACCTGAAACTGATTTCAAGTTACCCCCCCTGATTTCAGATTACCCCCGCCACAATATGTATTGTTTGTTTGGCACGGCTGTGTTAAATAGAAAATGCCCGGATGTTAATTGCTAATAATAGCTACAACTCTCGTAACTTTTCATCTGGTAAGGTTAGCTTTTGTTCGGAAACTCCACTATCCTTAAGTTTAGGGCTACGGTAATGTTAGCTTTAGTTCGTAAACTTAAGGTTAGGGCTACGGTAATGTTAGCTTTAGTTCGTAAACTTAAGTTTAGGGCTACGGTAAGGTTAGCTTTAGTTCGTAAACTTAAGGTTAGGGCTACGGTAAGGTTAGCTTTAGTTCGTAAACTTAAGGTTAGGGCTACGGTAATGTTAGCTTTAGTTCGTAAACTTAAGTTTAGGGCTACGGTAATGTTAGCTTTAGTTCGTAAACTTAAGTTTAGGGCTACGGTAAGGTTAGCTTTAGTTCGTAAACTTAAGGTTAGGGCTACGGTAAGGTTAGCTTTAGTTCGTAAACTTAAGGTTAGGGCTACGGTAATGTTAGCTTTAGTTCGTAAACTTAAGTTTAGGGCTACGGTAAGGTTAGCTTTAGTTCGTAAACTTAAGGTTAGGGCTACGGTAAGGTTAGCTTTAGTTCGTAAACTTAAGGTTAGGGCTACGGTAAGGTTAGCTTTAGTTCGTAAACTTAAGGTTAGGGCTACGGTAATGTTAGCTTTAGTTCGTAAACTTAAGGTTAGGGCTACGGTAATGTTAGCTTTAGTTCGCAAACTCCACTATCCTTTAGGTTACGGCTCCAACTGCGGTTCCTGTAAGGTATTTTATGGATGAAGAAAGCAGTTGAGAGGGGGGTAATCTGAAATCAGGGGGGGTAGCTTGAAATCGCGTTCATCTTACCCCCGGGGGTAACTTGAAACTGATTTCAAATTACCGGGGGGTAGCCTGAAATGGGGGGTAGTTTAAAATCTTTACACCGGGGCAGAGGCAAAGTGACCGCAGGTTTAAACAGTGACCAATGAGCCTCTGACTTTAGAGTCCGTTCACAATATAAAACACATATAAGGCACCGGCAAAAGGATCAAACATTCAGATACAATATTTACAGTGTTTACAAGCAATTACAATTCTATACAGTCCATCCTGAAACTGAACCAGGAGCTAAAGTCATAAATCCAAATGTTCTGGCGACTGGACGATAGTTTATAATGTCTGTGTGAATTGTCTTGTGTCTTGTCTGTATTTGTGTCGATGCGGAGCAGCTGCATCTCTGCATCTGACAAAGTATTTATCTCTATTAACGACATGGACGACATGTCACATCTCGATATTCAGGCCAGATTTACCGATATCGATTCGATATAACTGTGGGTTTGGTGAAACATTTTTCAGAAAAATAAAATCATAAAACAGAGAGTTCAGTTTTGTTGATAAAAATCCTTATTGTTTATGTCTCACTTTTCCATTTGAATATTTGTGTCTTCGCTCGTCCTCGACCTGACTCTACAGGACCTGATGAAGCTCAGTCTGATGCTACTGTTGTACATGTTTTGCTTTGTTTTGGAAATGTCCATGAATTATGGGGAAAGAATGAAAGTAAGACACGAAACCTGCCTCATATTACACCGCGTTCCAAATGATTATGCAAATGACTTTTTTCTAAGATTTTCTAAACTGTCGACTCAAATGAGAGTCAGCATAATTTTCAAGTCTGTAACTGGTCGAGGATCATTTAAATGTGGTTGAAAAAATCTCCCAGTGAAAACAGTATTTTTATCAAAAATAAATATAGTAAAAACCTCAAAATCTACTGTTCCAAATGATTCTGCAACTCATCGTTTCAATACATTTTAAAGCTTGTAATGAACTGAAAATGGTCATTTGTTGTATTTGCAGCATTAGGAGGTCATATTTACTGAAATCAAAAGATATTTCAATCAAAAAAATATTAACAGGTCAAGTTATATTTTACCAGAGGAGCTTCTTTGAGCAGCTTCAAAATTCTTAAATCCATTAAACTTGTGAGTTTTTGGACAGTTTCTGCTTGGATGTGTTTGCAGGATGTTAGAATAACCTCAGAGCTGCTGTTTGGATGAAAACTGCCTCCCACCCTTAGAGAAGTTTTTCAGAAGATTCTCAATAGGGCTGAGGTCAGGGGAGGAGGGGGTCCACATCATGAGTTTATCTCCTTTTCTGCCCAGAGCAGCCAGTGATGCAGAGGTTTTCTTTACAGCAGGACATGGGGCGTTGTCATGAGGAAGAGGAGTTTGTTCTTTTTGTAGCTTAGAAGAAAGAGGTCATTTTCACGCCTTCAGGGAGCCTAAAGGACTGACCAGCTCTCTCCCCATGATTCTGACTCCGCCCCCTCCTTACTGACGTCACAGCCTTGTTGGGACATGTGGCCATTCTCCTCCATCCATCTGACCATCCAGGGTCACACGGCCTCATCAGTGAAAAAGACTGTTTGAAAATGAGTCTCATGTATTTCTGAGCCACTGCAGCCGTTTCTGCTTCAGCTTCAGTGAACAGTTTAGGGGAGGCCGGAGAGAAGGTTTATGCACAACTGCAGCCTCTGGAGGGTCCGACACCTTCATGTTCAGAGACTCCAGAGGCACCAGCAGCTTCACATACCTGTCTGCTGCTTTGTGGCATCTGTTCTCTTCATCTGATGTATTTGTCTGGCAGAAACCGTCCTCATTGTGCCTTTATCTGCACAAACCCGAGTGTGTCTGAATCATCCACAAATCTCTGATCAGTTCGATGATTAAGCTTCATCTTTCATGAAATATCGAAGGTTTTCATACCTAGACCAAGACATTCAACTATTTCACACTTTTCATCAGCAGAAAGATCCTTTTTCTTTCCCATATTGCTTGAAAATGATGATCTGCATAATAAAGTGGAACATCCTTTTTCATTAGTTTTTCCCTTAACTGGGCTTAACCTGAAAACTGATCATCCAGGTCTCTGAGATTAATGTCAGTGATTCATAGAGCCTGAGACACGACACCATCCATGAGTTTCATTATTATTGTTTTTTTTTTTAGCTTTTTGACACAAAAATACAATTTGCATAATAATTTGGAACGCAGTGTATATATATATATATATATTTTAAAAAAAAGCTCTTCCTCACCCTCCGCGGGCTGTCTCTTCCTCCTCCTGCTCGGGTCCTCTCCCGTCGGTACCTGAGGGTTCAGTATCTTTTCTGGACCGAGAGTCTGATGTATTTCCTGGGATCTGCTGGAGCCGCTCCTCCAGTTTGGGGGTCACTGCCCCGAGTGGCTCCACTGATGCTTCACCCTCCAGGTTTTCTCCAGCTCTTCTCTGAGCTCCTGGTGTTTCTCTAGTTTCTCCTGTTCCTTTTTCCTGATGTTGAAGTCTTGGTGATGTTTCCTCTGCTCTTTGTCACCACCACAATGTCCGGTTGGTTCATCACCTTCTGTCCGTCTGGATCTGGACGTCCCACAGGATCTTGGCTCGGTCGTTCTCCACCACCTTTGGAGGTGTTTCCACTTTGACCTTGGGATTTCCAGCCCAGACTCTGCACAGATGTTCCTGTACACTATGATCCTCTGCACAGATGTTCCTGTACACTATGATCCTCTGCACAGATGTTCCTGTACACTATGATCCTCTGCACAGATGTTCCTGTACACTATGATCCTCTGCACAGATGTTCCTGTACACTATGATCCTCTGCACAGATGTTCCTGTACACTATGTTCCTCTGCACAGATGTTCCTGTACACTATGATCCTCTGCACAGATGTTCCTGTACACTATGATCCTCTGCACAGATGTTCCTGTACACTATGATCCTCTGCACAGATGTTCCTGTACACTATGTTCCTCTGCACAGATGTTCCTCTTGGTGATGGAGCTCCATGTAATCCTGAACCCGTGTTTGTTTCAGCGATGGCCGACGCGGCGCCTCAGAGTGCGGCCTCTGAGGTCACAGGTTCCAGTCCCACCAAAGTCCTGGAGGAACCGAAGCTCAACGGCACCAAGACGAGCGACGGCCCCGAGGAGAGACCAGCGAGCGGAGAGGAGAACCTGGAGGAGGAGCCCGGGCCAGACGAGGACTCAGAGGTGAGGCTTTAGTCCAGACGAGACTCAGAGACTTTAGACGAGACTCAGAGACTTTAGTCCAGACGAGACTCAGAGGCTTTAGTCCAGACGAGACTCAGAGACTTTAGACGAGACTCAGAGACTTTAGTCCAGACGAGACTCAGAGGCTTTAGTCCAGACGAGACTCAGAGACTTTAGACGAGACTCAGAGACTTTAGTCCAGACGAGACTCAGAGACTTTAGTCCAGACGAGACTCAGAGGTGAGACTTTAGTCCAGACGAGACTCAGAGACTTTAGTCCAGACGAGACTCAGAGGCTTTAGTCCAGACGAGACTCAGAGGCTTTAGTCCAGACGAGACTCAGAGGTGAGGCTTTAGACCAGACGAGACTCAGAGACTTTAGACGAGACTCAGAGACTTTAGTCCAGACGAGACTCAGAGACTTTAGACGAGACGAGACTCAGAGACTTTAGACCAGACGAGACTCAGAGACTTTAGACCAGACGAGACTCAGAGACTTTAGACCAGACGAGACTCAGAGACTTTAGACGAGACGAGACTCAGAGGCTTTAGACGAGACTCAGAGACTTTAGTCCAGACGAGACTCAGAGACTTTAGTCCAGACGAGACTCAGAGGCTTTAGTCCAGACGAGACTCAGAGACTTTAGTCCAGACGAGACTCAGAGACTTTAGACGAGACTCAGAGGCTTTAGACGAGACGAGACTCAGAGGCTTTAGACCAGACGAGACTCAGAGACTTTAGACGAGACTCAGAGACTTTAGTCCAGACGAGACTCAGAGGCTTTAGACCAGACGAGACTCAGAGGCTTTAGACGAGACGAGACTCAGAGACTTTAGACGAGACGAGACTCAGAGGCTTTAGACCAGACGAGACTCAGAGACTTTAGACGAGACTCAGAGACTTTAGTCCAGACGAGACTCAGAGGCTTTAGACGAGACTCAGAGACTTTAGTCCAGACGAGACTCAGAGGCTTTAGACCAGACGAGACTCAGAGGCTTTAGACGAGACGAGACTCAGAGACTTTAGACGAGACTCAGAGACTTTAGACGAGACGAGACTCAGAGGCTTTAGACCAGACGAGACTCAGAGACTTTAGTCCAGACGAGACTCAGAGGCTTTAGACCAGACGAGACTCAGAGACTTTAGTCCAGACGAGACTCAGAGACTTTAGACGAGACGAGACTCAGAGACTTTAGACGAGACGAGACTCAGAGACTTTAGACGAGACGAGACTCAGAGACTTTAGTCCAGACGAGACTCAGAGGCTTTAGACGAGACGAGACTCAGAGACTTTAGACGAGACTCAGAGGCTTTAGTCCAGACGAGACTCAGAGGCTTTAGTCCAGACGAGACTCAGAGGCTTTAGTCCAGACGAGACTCAGAGACTTTAGACGAGACGAGACTCAGAGGCTTTAGACCAGACGAGACTCAGAGGCTTTAGACCAGACGAGACTCAGAGGCTTTAGTCCAGACGAGACTCAGAGACTTTAGTCCAGACGAGACTCAGAGGCTTTAGACCAGACGAGACTCAGAGACTTTAGACGAGACGAGACTCAGAGACTTTAGTCCAGACGAGACTCAGAGACTTTAGACGAGACGAGACTCAGAGACTTTAGTCCAGACGAGACTCAGAGACTTTAGACGAGACGAGACTCAGAGACTTTAGTCCAGACGAGACTCAGAGGCTTTAGACGAGACGAGACTCAGAGGCTTTAGTCCAGACGAGACTCAGAGACTTTAGTCCAGACGAGACTCAGAGGCTTTAGTCCAGACGAGACTCAGAGACTTTAGTCCAGACGAGACTCAGAGACTTTAGTCCAGACGAGACTCAGAGGCTTTAGTCCAGACGAGACTCAGAGGCTTTAGACCAGACGAGACTCAGAGACTTTAGACGAGACTCAGAGGCTTTAGACGAGACGAGACTCAGAGGCTTTAGTCCAGACGAGACTCAGAGACTTTAGTCCAGACGAGACTCAGAGGCTTTAGTCCAGACGAGACTCAGAGACTTTAGTCCAGACGAGACTCAGAGACTTTAGTCCAGACGAGACTCAGAGGCTTTAGTCCAGACGAGACTCAGAGGCTTTAGACCAGACGAGACTCAGAGACTTTAGACGAGACTCAGAGACTTTAGACGAGACGAGACTCAGAGGCTTTAGTCCAGACGAGACTCAGAGACTTTAGACCAGACGAGACTCAGAGGCTTTAGTCCAGACGAGACTCAGAGACTTTAGACCAGACGAGACTCAGAGACTTTAGTCCAGACGAGACTCAGAGGCTTTAGTCCAGACGAGACTCAGAGACTTTAGTCCAGACGAGACTCAGAGACTTTAGTCCAGACGAGACTCAGAGGCTTTAGTCCAGACGAGACTCAGAGGCTTTAGTCCAGACGAGACTCAGAGACTTTAGTCCAGACGAGACTCAGAGACTTTAGTCCAGACGAGACTCAGAGGCTTTAGACCAGACGAGACTCAGAGACTTTAGACCAGACGAGACTCAGAGGCTTTAGTCCAGACGAGACTCAGAGGCTTTAGTCCAGACGAGACTCAGAGACTTTAGTCCAGACGAGACTCAGAGGCTTTAGACCAGACGAGACTCAGAGACTTTAGACCAGACGAGACTCAGAGGCTTTAGTCCAGACGAGACTCAGAGGCTTTAGTCCAGACGAGACTCAGAGACTTTAGACCAGACGAGACTCAGAGGCTTTAGACCAGACGAGACTCAGAGACTTTAGACCAGACGAGACTCAGAGGCTTTAGTCCAGACGAGACTCAGAGGCTTTAGTCCAGACGAGACTCAGAGACTTTAGTCCAGACGAGACTCAGAGACTTTAGTCCAGACGAGACTCAGAGGCTTTAGACCAGACGAGACTCAGAGACTTTAGACCAGACGAGACTCAGAGGCTTTAGTCCAGACGAGACTCAGAGGCTTTAGACCAGACGAGACTCAGAGACTTTAGACCAGACGAGACTCAGAGACTTTAGTCCAGACGAGACTCAGAGGCTTTAGTCCAGACGAGACTCAGAGACTTTAGACCAGACGAGACTCAGAGACTTTAGTCCAGACGAGACTCAGAGACTTTAGTCCAGACGAGACTCAGAGACTTTAGACCAGACGAGACTCAGAGACTTTAGTCCAGACGAGACTCAGAGGCTTTAGACCAGACGAGACTCAGAGACTTTAGTCCAGACGAGACTCAGAGACTTTAGTCCAGACGAGACTCAGAGACTTTAGACGAGACTCAGAGGCTTTAGACGAGACTCAGAGGCTTTAGTCCAGACGAGACTCAGAGACTTTAGACCAGACGAGACTCAGAGGCTTTAGACCAGACGAGACTCAGAGACTTTAGTCCAGACGAGACTCAGAGACTTTAGTCCAGACGAGACTCAGAGGCTTTAGTCCAGACGAGACTCAGAGACTTTAGTCCAGACGAGACTCAGAGGCTTTAGTCCAGACGAGACTCAGAGACTTTAGTCCAGACGAGACTCAGAGGCTTTAGTCCAGACGAGACTCAGAGACTTTAGACCAGACGAGACTCAGAGACTTTAGTCCAGACGAGACTCAGAGACTTTAGTCCAGACGAGACTCAGAGGCTTTAGTCCAGACGAGACTCAGAGACTTTAGACCAGACGAGACTCAGAGGCTTTAGTCCAGACGAGACTCAGAGACTTTAGACCAGACGAGACTCAGAGGCTTTAGACCAGACGAGACTCAGAGACTTTAGTCCAGACGAGACTCAGAGACTTTAGACCAGACGAGACTCAGAGGCTTTAGTCCAGACGAGACTCAGAGACTTTAGACCAGACGAGACTCAGAGACTTTAGTCCAGACGAGACTCAGAGGCTTTAGACCAGACGAGACTCAGAGACTTTAGTCCAGACGAGACTCAGAGACTTTAGTCCAGACGAGACTCAGAGACTTTAGACGAGACTCAGAGACTTTAGACCAGACGAGACTCAGAGACTTTAGACGAGACTCAGAGACTTTAGACCAGACGAGACTCAGAGACTTTAGTCCAGACGAGACTCAGAGGCTTTAGTCCAGACGAGACTCAGAGACTTTAGACCAGACGAGACTCAGAGACTTTAGTCCAGACGAGACTCAGAGACTTTAGTCCAGACGAGACTCAGAGACTTTAGACGAGACTCAGAGGCTTTAGTCCAGACGAGACTCAGAGACTTTAGACCAGACGAGACTCAGAGGCTTTAGACCAGACGAGACTCAGAGACTTTAGACCAGACGAGACTCAGAGGCTTTAGACCAGACGAGACTCAGAGGCTTTAGACCAGACGAGACTCAGAGGCTTTAGACCAGACGAGACTCAGAGACTTTAGTCCAGACGAGACTCAGAGACTTTAGTCCAGACGAGACTCAGAGGCTTTAGTCCAGACGAGACTCAGAGACTTTAGTCCAGACGAGACTCAGAGGCTTTAGTCCAGACGAGACTCAGAGACTTTAGTCCAGACGAGACTCAGAGGCTTTAGTCCAGACGAGACTCAGAGGCTTTAGACCAGACGAGACTCAGAGACTTTAGACCAGACGAGACTCAGAGACTTTAGACCAGACGAGACTCAGAGGCTTTAGTCCAGACGAGACTCAGAGGCTTTAGTCCAGACGAGACTCAGAGGCTTTAGACCAGACGAGACTCAGAGACTTTAGACCAGACGAGACTCAGAGGCTTTAGTCCAGACGAGACTCAGAGGCTTTAGTCCAGACGAGACTCAGAGGCTTTAGTCCAGACGAGACTCAGAGACTTTAGACCAGACGAGACTCAGAGGCTTTAGACCAGACGAGACTCAGAGACTTTAGTCCAGACGAGACTCAGAGACTTTAGTCCAGACGAGACTCAGAGACTTTAGACGAGACTCAGAGACTTTAGACCAGACGAGACTCAGAGACTTTAGACGAGACTCAGAGACTTTAGACCAGACGAGACTCAGAGACTTTAGTCCAGACGAGACTCAGAGGCTTTAGTCCAGACGAGACTCAGAGGCTTTAGACCAGACGAGACTCAGAGACTTTAGACCAGACGAGACTCAGAGGCTTTAGTCCAGACGAGACTCAGAGGCTTTAGACCAGACGAGACTCAGAGGCTTTAGTCCAGACGAGACTCAGAGGCTTTAGACCAGACGAGACTCAGAGACTTTAGTCCAGACGAGACTCAGAGGCTTTAGACCAGACGAGACTCAGAGACTTTAGTCCAGACGAGACTCAGAGACTTTAGACCAGACGAGACTCAGAGACTTTAGTCCAGACGAGACTCAGAGACTTTAGTCCAGACGAGACTCAGAGACTTTAGTCCAGACGAGACTCAGAGGCTTTAGACCAGACGAGACTCAGAGGCTTTAGACCAGACGAGACTCAGAGGCTTTAGTCCAGACGAGACTCAGAGGCTTTAGTCCAGACGAGACTCAGAGACTTTAGTCCAGACGAGACTCAGAGGCTTTAGTCCAGACGAGACTCAGAGACTTTAGTCCAGACGAGACTCAGAGGCTTTAGTCCAGACGAGACTCAGAGACTTTAGTCCAGACGAGACTCAGAGACTTTAGTCCAGACGAGACTCAGAGACTTTAGTCCAGACGAGACTCAGAGACTTTAGTCCAGACGAGACTCAGAGACTTTAGTCCAGACGAGACTCAGAGGCTTTAGACCAGACGAGACTCAGAGACTTTAGTCCAGACGAGACTCAGAGGCTTTAGTCCAGACGAGACTCAGAGGCTTTAGTCCAGACGAGACTCAGAGACTTTAGTCCAGACGAGACTCAGAGACTTTAGTCCAGACGAGACTCAGAGACTTTAGTCCAGACGAGACTCAGAGACTTTAGTCCAGACGAGACTCAGAGACTTTAGACCAGACGAGACTCAGAGACTTTAGTCCAGACGAGACTCAGAGGCTTTAGTCCAGACGAGACTCAGAGACTTTAGTCCAGACGAGACTCAGAGACTTTAGACCAGACGAGACTCAGAGACTTTAGTCCAGACGAGACTCAGAGACTTTAGTCCAGACGAGACTCAGAGGCTTTAGTCCAGACGAGACTCAGAGACTTTAGTCCAGACGAGACTCAGAGGCTTTAGTCCAGACGAGACTCAGAGACTTTAGTCCAGACGAGACTCAGAGACTTTAGTCCAGACGAGACTCAGAGACTTTAGACCAGACGAGACTCAGAGACTTTAGTCCAGACGAGACTCAGAGACTTTAGTCCAGACGAGACTCAGAGACTTTAGACGAGACTCAGAGGCTTTAGTCCAGACGAGACTCAGAGGCTTTAGTCCAGACGAGACTCAGAGACTTTAGACCAGACGAGACTCAGAGGCTTTAGACGAGACTCAGAGACTTTAGACCAGACGAGACTCAGAGGCTTTAGTCCAGACGAGACTCAGAGACTTTAGACCAGACGAGACTCAGAGGCTTTAGACCAGACGAGACTCAGAGACTTTAGACCAGACGAGACTCAGAGGCTTTAGTCCAGACGAGACTCAGAGACTTTAGACCAGACGAGACTCAGAGACTTTAGACGAGACTCAGAGGCTTTAGACCAGACGAGACTCAGAGACTTTAGACCAGACGAGACTCAGAGGCTTTAGTCCAGACGAGACTCAGAGGCTTTAGTCCAGACGAGACTCAGAGACTTTAGACGAGACTCAGAGACTTTAGACCAGACGAGACTCAGAGACTTTAGACGAGACTCAGAGACTTTAGTCCAGACGAGACTCAGAGACTTTAGTCCAGACGAGACTCAGAGGCTTTAGTCCAGACGAGACTCAGAGGCTTTAGACCAGACGAGACTCAGAGACTTTAGACGAGACTCAGAGACTTTAGACCAGACGAGACTCAGAGACTTTAGACGAGACTCAGAGACTTTAGACCAGACGAGACTCAGAGACTTTAGACGAGACTCAGAGACTTTAGACCAGACGAGACTCAGAGGCTTTAGTCCAGACGAGACTCAGAGGCTTTAGTCCAGACGAGACTCAGAGGCTTTAGACCAGACGAGACTCAGAGACTTTAGACGAGACTCAGAGGCTTTAGTCCAGACGAGACTCAGAGACTTTAGTCCAGACGAGACTCAGAGGCTTTAGTCCAGACGAGACTCAGAGGCTTTAGACCAGACGAGACTCAGAGACTTTAGTCCAGACGAGACTCAGAGACTTTAGTCCAGACGAGACTCAGAGACTTTAGACCAGACGAGACTCAGAGACTTTAGTCCAGACGAGACTCAGAGACTTTAGTCCAGACGAGACTCAGAGACTTTAGTCCAGACGAGACTCAGAGGCTTTAGACCAGACGAGACTCAGAGGCTTTAGACCAGACGAGACTCAGAGGCTTTAGTCCAGACGAGACTCAGAGGCTTTAGTCCAGACGAGACTCAGAGACTTTAGTCCAGACGAGACTCAGAGGCTTTAGTCCAGACGAGACTCAGAGACTTTAGTCCAGACGAGACTCAGAGGCTTTAGTCCAGACGAGACTCAGAGACTTTAGTCCAGACGAGACTCAGAGACTTTAGTCCAGACGAGACTCAGAGACTTTAGTCCAGACGAGACTCAGAGACTTTAGTCCAGACGAGACTCAGAGACTTTAGTCCAGACGAGACTCAGAGGCTTTAGACCAGACGAGACTCAGAGGCTTTAGTCCAGACGAGACTCAGAGGCTTTAGTCCAGACGAGACTCAGAGACTTTAGTCCAGACGAGACTCAGAGACTTTAGTCCAGACGAGACTCAGAGACTTTAGTCCAGACGAGACTCAGAGACTTTAGTCCAGACGAGACTCAGAGACTTTAGACCAGACGAGACTCAGAGACTTTAGTCCAGACGAGACTCAGAGGCTTTAGTCCAGACGAGACTCAGAGACTTTAGTCCAGACGAGACTCAGAGACTTTAGACCAGACGAGACTCAGAGACTTTAGTCCAGACGAGACTCAGAGACTTTAGTCCAGACGAGACTCAGAGGCTTTAGTCCAGACGAGACTCAGAGACTTTAGTCCAGACGAGACTCAGAGGCTTTAGTCCAGACGAGACTCAGAGACTTTAGTCCAGACGAGACTCAGAGACTTTAGTCCAGACGAGACTCAGAGACTTTAGACCAGACGAGACTCAGAGACTTTAGTCCAGACGAGACTCAGAGACTTTAGTCCAGACGAGACTCAGAGACTTTAGACGAGACTCAGAGGCTTTAGTCCAGACGAGACTCAGAGGCTTTAGTCCAGACGAGACTCAGAGACTTTAGACCAGACGAGACTCAGAGGCTTTAGTCCAGACGAGACTCAGAGACTTTAGACCAGACGAGACTCAGAGGCTTTAGACCAGACGAGACTCAGAGACTTTAGACCAGACGAGACTCAGAGGCTTTAGTCCAGACGAGACTCAGAGACTTTAGACGAGACGAGACTCAGAGACTTTAGACGAGACTCAGAGACTTTAGACGAGACTCAGAGGCTTTAGTCCAGACGAGACTCAGAGGCTTTAGTCCAGACGAGACTCAGAGACTTTAGACGAGACTCAGAGACTTTAGACCAGACGAGACTCAGAGACTTTAGACGAGACTCAGAGACTTTAGTCCAGACGAGACTCAGAGACTTTAGTCCAGACGAGACTCAGAGGCTTTAGTCCAGACGAGACTCAGAGGCTTTAGACCAGACGAGACTCAGAGACTTTAGACGAGACTCAGAGACTTTAGACCAGACGAGACTCAGAGACTTTAGACGAGACTCAGAGACTTTAGACCAGACGAGACTCAGAGACTTTAGACGAGACTCAGAGACTTTAGACCAGACGAGACTCAGAGGCTTTAGTCCAGACGAGACTCAGAGGCTTTAGTCCAGACGAGACTCAGAGGCTTTAGACCAGACGAGACTCAGAGACTTTAGACGAGACTCAGAGACTTTAGACGAGACTCAGAGGCTTTAGTCCAGACGAGACTCAGAGACTTTAGTCCAGACGAGACTCAGAGACTTTAGTCCAGACGAGACTCAGAGACTTTAGTCCAGACGAGACTCAGAGACTTTAGACGAGACTCAGAGACTTTAGTCCAGACGAGACTCAGAGACTTTAGTCCAGACGAGACTCAGAGGCTTTAGACCAGACGAGACTCAGAGACTTTAGTCCAGACGAGACTCAGAGACTTTAGTCCAGACGAGACTCAGAGGCTTTAGTCCAGACGAGACTCAGAGACTTTAGACCAGACGAGACTCAGAGACTTTAGACCAGACGAGACTCAGAGGCTTTAGTCCAGACGAGACTCAGAGACTTTAGACCAGACGAGACTCAGAGACTTTAGTCCAGACGAGACTCAGAGACTTTAGTCCAGACGAGACTCAGAGACTTTAGACCAGACGAGACTCAGAGGCTTTAGACCAGACGAGACTCAGAGGCTTTAGACCAGACGAGACTCAGAGACTTTAGTCCAGACGAGACTCAGAGACTTTAGTCCAGACGAGACTCAGAGGCTTTAGTCCAGACGAGACTCAGAGACTTTAGACCAGACGAGACTCAGAGACTTTAGACCAGACGAGACTCAGAGGCTTTAGTCCAGACGAGACTCAGAGACTTTAGACCAGACGAGACTCAGAGACTTTAGTCCAGACGAGACTCAGAGACTTTAGTCCAGACGAGACTCAGAGACTTTAGACCAGACGAGACTCAGAGGCTTTAGACCAGACGAGACTCAGAGGCTTTAGACCAGACGAGACTCAGAGACTTTAGACCAGACGAGGACTCAGAGGCTTTAGACCAGACGAGACTCAGAGACTTTAGACCAGACGAGACTCAGAGGCTTTAGACCAGACGAGACTCAGAGGCTTTAGACCAGACGAGACTCAGAGGCTTTAGACCAGACGAGGACTCAGAGGCTTTAGTCCAGACGAGACTCAGAGACTTTAGACCAGACGAGACTCAGAGGCTTTAGTCCAGACGAGACTCAGAGGCTTTAGTCCAGACGAGACTCAGAGACTTTAGACCAGACGAGGACTCAGAGGCTTTAGACCAGACGAGACTCAGAGGCTTTAGACCAGACGAGACTCAGAGACTTTAGACCAGACGAGACTCAGAGACTTTAGTCCAGACGAGACTCAGAGGCTTTAGTCCAGACGAGACTCAGAGACTTTAGTCCAGACGAGACTCAGAGGCTTTAGACCAGACGAGACTCAGAGGCTTTAGTCCAGACGAGACTCAGAGGCTTTAGTCCAGACGAGACTCAGAGGCTTTAGTCCAGACGAGACTCAGAGACTTTAGTCCAGACGAGACTCAGAGGCTTTAGACCAGACGAGACTCAGAGGCTTTAGTCCAGACGAGACTCAGAGACTTTAGTCCAGACGAGACTCAGAGACTTTAGACCAGACGAGACTCAGAGGCTTTAGTCCAGACGAGACTCAGAGGCTTTAGTCCAGACGAGACTCAGAGACTTTAGACCAGACGAGACTCAGAGACTTTAGACCAGACGAGACTCAGAGGCTTTAGACCAGACGAGACTCAGAGACTTTAGTCCAGACGAGACTCAGAGACTTTAGACCAGACGAGACTCAGAGGCTTTAGTCCAGACGAGACTCAGAGGCTTTAGTCCAGACGAGACTCAGAGGCTTTAGTCCAGACGAGACTCAGAGACTTTAGTCCAGACGAGACTCAGAGGTGAGACTTTAGTCCAGACGAGACTCAGAGGCTTTAGACCAGACGAGACTCAGAGGCTTTAGTCCAGACGAGACTCAGAGACTTTAGTCCAGACGAGACTCAGAGACTTTAGTCCAGACGAGACTCAGAGGCTTTAGACCAGACGAGACTCAGAGGCTTTAGTCCAGACGAGACTCAGAGGCTTTAGTCCAGACGAGACTCAGAGACTTTAGACCAGACGAGACTCAGAGGCTTTAGTCCAGACGAGACTCAGAGGCTTTAGACCAGACGAGACTCAGAGGCTTTAGTCCAGACGAGACTCAGAGACTTTAGACCAGACGAGACTCAGAGACTTTAGTCCAGACGAGACTCAGAGGCTTTAGACCAGACGAGACTCAGAGACTTTAGTCCAGACGAGACTCAGAGACTTTAGTCCAGACGAGACTCAGAGACTTTAGACGAGACTCAGAGACTTTAGACCAGACGAGACTCAGAGACTTTAGACGAGACTCAGAGACTTTAGACCAGACGAGACTCAGAGACTTTAGTCCAGACGAGACTCAGAGGCTTTAGTCCAGACGAGACTCAGAGACTTTAGACCAGACGAGACTCAGAGACTTTAGTCCAGACGAGACTCAGAGACTTTAGTCCAGACGAGACTCAGAGACTTTAGACGAGACTCAGAGGCTTTAGTCCAGACGAGACTCAGAGACTTTAGACCAGACGAGACTCAGAGGCTTTAGACCAGACGAGACTCAGAGACTTTAGTCCAGACGAGACTCAGAGACTTTAGTCCAGACGAGACTCAGAGGCTTTAGTCCAGACGAGACTCAGAGACTTTAGTCCAGACGAGACTCAGAGGCTTTAGTCCAGACGAGACTCAGAGACTTTAGTCCAGACGAGACTCAGAGGCTTTAGTCCAGACGAGACTCAGAGACTTTAGACCAGACGAGACTCAGAGACTTTAGTCCAGACGAGACTCAGAGACTTTAGTCCAGACGAGACTCAGAGGCTTTAGTCCAGACGAGACTCAGAGACTTTAGACCAGACGAGACTCAGAGGCTTTAGTCCAGACGAGACTCAGAGACTTTAGACCAGACGAGACTCAGAGGCTTTAGACCAGACGAGACTCAGAGACTTTAGTCCAGACGAGACTCAGAGACTTTAGACCAGACGAGACTCAGAGGCTTTAGTCCAGACGAGACTCAGAGACTTTAGACCAGACGAGACTCAGAGACTTTAGTCCAGACGAGACTCAGAGGCTTTAGACCAGACGAGACTCAGAGACTTTAGTCCAGACGAGACTCAGAGACTTTAGTCCAGACGAGACTCAGAGACTTTAGACGAGACTCAGAGACTTTAGACCAGACGAGACTCAGAGACTTTAGACGAGACTCAGAGACTTTAGACCAGACGAGACTCAGAGACTTTAGTCCAGACGAGACTCAGAGGCTTTAGTCCAGACGAGACTCAGAGGCTTTAGACCAGACGAGACTCAGAGACTTTAGTCCAGACGAGACTCAGAGGCTTTAGTCCAGACGAGACTCAGAGACTTTAGACCAGACGAGACTCAGAGGCTTTAGTCCAGACGAGACTCAGAGACTTTAGTCCTGACGAGACTCAGAGACTTTAGACCAGACGAGACTCAGAGACTTTAGTCCAGACGAGACTCAGAGACTTTAGTCCAGACGAGACTCAGAGACTTTAGTCCAGACGAGACTCAGAGGCTTTAGACGAGACGAGACTCAGAGACTTTAGTCCAGACGAGACTCAGAGACTTTAGTCCAGACGAGACTCAGAGACTTTAGTCCAGACGAGACTCAGAGGCTTTAGTCCAGACGAGACTCAGAGGCTTTAGTCCAGACGAGACTCAGAGACTTTAGTCCAGACGAGACTCAGAGACTTTAGACCAGACGAGACTCAGAGACTTTAGACCAGACGAGACTCAGAGGCTTTAGTCCAGACGAGACTCAGAGACTTTAGTCCAGACGAGACTCAGAGACTTTAGTCCAGACGAGACTCAGAGACTTTAGACCAGACGAGACTCAGAGACTTTAGACCAGACGAGACTCAGAGGCTTTAGTCCAGACGAGACTCAGAGGCTTTAGTCCAGACGAGACTCAGAGGCTTTAGTCCAGACGAGACTCAGAGACTTTAGTCCAGACGAGACTCAGAGGCTTTAGTCCAGACGAGACTCAGAGGCTTTAGTCCAGACGAGACTCAGAGGCTTTAGTCCAGACGAGACTCAGAGACTTTAGACCAGACGAGACTCAGAGGCTTTAGTCCAGACGAGACTCAGAGGCTTTAGACCAGACGAGACTCAGAGACTTTAGTCCAGACGAGACTCAGAGGCTTTAGACCAGACGAGACTCAGAGACTTTAGTCCAGACGAGACTCAGAGACTTTAGACCAGACGAGACTCAGAGACTTTAGTCCAGACGAGACTCAGAGACTTTAGTCCAGACGAGACTCAGAGACTTTAGTCCAGACGAGACTCAGAGGCTTTAGACCAGACGAGACTCAGAGGCTTTAGACCAGACGAGACTCAGAGGCTTTAGTCCAGACGAGACTCAGAGGCTTTAGTCCAGACGAGACTCAGAGACTTTAGTCCAGACGAGACTCAGAGGCTTTAGTCCAGACGAGACTCAGAGACTTTAGTCCAGACGAGACTCAGAGGCTTTAGTCCAGACGAGACTCAGAGACTTTAGTCCAGACGAGACTCAGAGACTTTAGTCCAGACGAGACTCAGAGACTTTAGTCCAGACGAGACTCAGAGACTTTAGTCCAGACGAGACTCAGAGACTTTAGTCCAGACGAGACTCAGAGGCTTTAGACCAGACGAGACTCAGAGGCTTTAGTCCAGACGAGACTCAGAGGCTTTAGTCCAGACGAGACTCAGAGACTTTAGTCCAGACGAGACTCAGAGACTTTAGTCCAGACGAGACTCAGAGACTTTAGTCCAGACGAGACTCAGAGACTTTAGTCCAGACGAGACTCAGAGACTTTAGTCCAGACGAGACTCAGAGACTTTAGTCCAGACGAGACTCAGAGGCTTTAGTCCAGACGAGACTCAGAGACTTTAGTCCAGACGAGACTCAGAGACTTTAGTCCAGACGAGACTCAGAGACTTTAGACCAGACGAGACTCAGAGACTTTAGTCCAGACGAGACTCAGAGACTTTAGTCCAGACGAGACTCAGAGGCTTTAGACGAGACTCAGAGGCTTTAGACCAGACGAGACTCAGAGGCTTTAGTCCAGACGAGACTCAGAGGCTTTAGTCCAGACGAGACTCAGAGACTTTAGTCCAGACGAGACTCAGAGACTTTAGTCCAGACGAGACTCAGAGACTTTAGACGAGACTCAGAGGCTTTAGACGAGACTCAGAGGCTTTAGACGAGACTCAGAGGCTTTAGTCCAGACGAGACTCAGAGGCTTTAGACGAGACTCAGAGGCTTTAGACCAGACGAGACTCAGAGGCTTTAGACCAGACGAGACTCAGAGACTTTAGTCCAGACGAGACTCAGAGGCTTTAGTCCAGACGAGACTCAGAGACTTTAGACGAGACTCAGAGACTTTAGTCCAGACGAGACTCAGAGACTTTAGACGAGACTCAGAGACTTTAGTCCAGACGAGACTCAGAGACTTTAGTCCAGACGAGACTCAGAGACTTTAGTCCAGACGAGACTCAGAGACTTTAGACCAGACGAGACTCAGAGACTTTAGTCCAGACGAGACTCAGAGGCTTTAGTCCAGACGAGACTCAGAGACTTTAGTCCAGACGAGACTCAGAGACTTTAGTCCAGACGAGACTCAGAGACTTTAGACCAGACGAGACTCAGAGACTTTAGTCCAGACGAGACTCAGAGACTTTAGTCCAGACGAGACTCAGAGGCTTTAGACGAGACTCAGAGGCTTTAGACCAGACGAGACTCAGAGGCTTTAGTCCAGACGAGACTCAGAGGCTTTAGTCCAGACGAGACTCAGAGACTTTAGTCCAGACGAGACTCAGAGACTTTAGTCCAGACGAGACTCAGAGGCTTTAGACGAGACTCAGAGGCTTTAGACCAGACGAGACTCAGAGGCTTTAGACCAGACGAGACTCAGAGACTTTAGTCCAGACGAGACTCAGAGGCTTTAGTCCAGACGAGACTCAGAGACTTTAGACGAGACTCAGAGACTTTAGTCCAGACGAGACTCAGAGACTTTAGACCAGACGAGACTCAGAGGCTTTAGTCCAGACGAGACTCAGAGACTTTAGACCAGACGAGACTCAGAGGCTTTAGACGAGACTCAGAGGCTTTAGTCCAGACGAGACTCAGAGACTTTAGTCCAGACGAGACTCAGAGGCTTTAGTCCAGACGAGACTCAGAGGCTTTAGACCAGACGAGACTCAGAGGCTTTAGACCAGACGAGACTCAGAGGCTTTAGACCAGACGAGACTCAGAGGCTTTAGTCCAGACGAGACTCAGAGACTTTAGACCAGACGAGACTCAGAGGCTTTAGACCAGACGAGACTCAGAGACTTTAGACCAGACGAGACTCAGAGGCTTTAGTCCAGACGAGACTCAGAGACTTTAGACCAGACGAGACTCAGAGGCTTTAGTCCAGACGAGACTCAGAGACTTTAGACGAGACTCAGAGGCTTTAGTCCAGACGAGACTCAGAGGCTTTAGTCCAGACGAGACTCAGAGACTTTAGACGAGACTCAGAGACTTTAGACCAGACGAGACTCAGAGACTTTAGACGAGACTCAGAGACTTTAGTCCAGACGAGACTCAGAGACTTTAGTCCAGACGAGACTCAGAGGCTTTAGTCCAGACGAGACTCAGAGGCTTTAGACCAGACGAGACTCAGAGACTTTAGACGAGACTCAGAGACTTTAGACCAGACGAGACTCAGAGACTTTAGACGAGACTCAGAGACTTTAGACCAGACGAGACTCAGAGACTTTAGACGAGACTCAGAGACTTTAGACCAGACGAGACTCAGAGGCTTTAGTCCAGACGAGACTCAGAGGCTTTAGTCCAGACGAGACTCAGAGGCTTTAGTCCAGACGAGACTCAGAGACTTTAGACCAGACGAGACTCAGAGGCTTTAGTCCAGACGAGACTCAGAGACTTTAGACGAGACTCAGAGACTTTAGACGAGACTCAGAGGCTTTAGTCCAGACGAGACTCAGAGACTTTAGTCCAGACGAGACTCAGAGGCTTTAGTCCAGACGAGACTCAGAGGCTTTAGTCCAGACGAGACTCAGAGGCTTTAGTCCAGACGAGACTCAGAGACTTTAGTCCAGACGAGACTCAGAGACTTTAGTCCAGACGAGACTCAGAGGCTTTAGACCAGACGAGACTCAGAGGCTTTAGTCCAGACGAGACTCAGAGGCTTTAGTCCAGACGAGACTCAGAGACTTTAGTCCAGACGAGACTCAGAGACTTTAGTCCAGACGAGACTCAGAGGCTTTAGTCCAGACGAGACTCAGAGACTTTAGACCAGACGAGACTCAGAGACTTTAGACCAGACGAGACTCAGAGGCTTTAGTCCAGACGAGACTCAGAGACTTTAGACCAGACGAGACTCAGAGACTTTAGTCCAGACGAGACTCAGAGACTTTAGACCAGACGAGACTCAGAGGCTTTAGACCAGACGAGACTCAGAGGCTTTAGACCAGACGAGACTCAGAGACTTTAGACCAGACGAGGACTCAGAGGCTTTAGACCAGACGAGACTCAGAGACTTTAGACCAGACGAGACTCAGAGGCTTTAGACCAGACGAGACTCAGAGACTTTAGACCAGACGAGACTCAGAGACTTTAGTCCAGACGAGACTCAGAGACTTTAGACCAGACGAGGACTCAGAGGCTTTAGACCAGACGAGACTCAGAGACTTTAGACCAGACGAGACTCAGAGGCTTTAGACCAGACGAGACTCAGAGACTTTAGACCAGACGAGACTCAGAGACTTTAGTCCAGACGAGACTCAGAGGCTTTAGTCCAGACGAGACTCAGAGACTTTAGTCCAGACGAGACTCAGAGGCTTTAGACCAGACGAGACTCAGAGGCTTTAGTCCAGACGAGACTCAGAGACTTTAGTCCAGACGAGACTCAGAGACTTTAGACCAGACGAGACTCAGAGGCTTTAGTCCAGACGAGACTCAGAGGCTTTAGTCCAGACGAGACTCAGAGACTTTAGACCAGACGAGACTCAGAGGCTTTAGTCCAGACGAGACTCAGAGACTTTAGTCCAGACGAGACTCAGAGGCTTTAGTCCAGACGAGACTCAGAGACTTTAGACCAGACGAGACTCAGAGGCTTTAGTCCAGACGAGACTCAGAGGCTTTAGTCCAGACGAGACTCAGAGACTTTAGTCCAGACGAGACTCAGAGGTGAGACTTTAGTCCAGACGAGACTCAGAGGCTTTAGACCAGACGAGACTCAGAGGCTTTAGTCCAGACGAGACTCAGAGACTTTAGTCCAGACGAGACTCAGAGACTTTAGTCCAGACGAGACTCAGAGACTTTAGTCCAGACGAGACTCAGAGACTTTAGTCCAGACGAGACTCAGAGACTTTAGTCCAGACGAGACTCAGAGACTTTAGTCCAGACGAGACTCAGAGGTGAGACTTTAGTCCAGACGAGACTCAGAGGCTTTAGACCAGACGAGACTCAGAGACTTTAGACCAGACGAGACTCAGAGGCTTTAGTCCAGACGAGACTCAGAGACTTTAGTCCAGACGAGACTCAGAGACTTTAGACCAGACGAGACTCAGAGGCTTTAGTCCAGACGAGACTCAGAGACTTTAGACCAGACGAGACTCAGAGGCTTTAGTCCAGACGAGACTCAGAGGTGAGACTTTAGTCCAGACGAGACTCAGAGGCTTTAGACCAGACGAGACTCAGAGACTTTAGACCAGACGAGACTCAGAGGCTTTAGACCAGACGAGACTCAGAGACTTTAGACCAGACGAGACTCAGAGGCTTTAGTCCAGACGAGACTCAGAGACTTTAGTCCAGACGAGACTCAGAGACTTTAGACCAGACGAGACTCAGAGGCTTTAGTCCAGACGAGACTCAGAGGCTTTAGACCAGACGAGACTCAGAGACTTTAGTCCAGACGAGACTCAGAGACTTTAGTCCAGACGAGACTCAGAGACTTTAGTCCAGACGAGACTCAGAGGCTTTAGTCCAGACGAGACTCAGAGACTTTAGACGAGACTCAGAGACTTTAGACGAGACTCAGAGACTTTAGACGAGACTCAGAGACTTTAGACGAGACTCAGAGACTTTAGTCCAGACGAGACTCAGAGACTTTAGACGAGACTCAGAGGCTTTAGTCCAGACGAGACTCAGAGACTTTAGACGAGACTCAGAGACTTTAGTCCAGACGAGACTCAGAGACTTTAGACGAGACTCAGAGGCTTTAGTCCAGACGAGACTCAGAGACTTTAGACGAGACTCAGAGACTTTAGTCCAGACGAGACTCAGAGACTTTAGACGAGACTCAGAGGCTTTAGTCCAGACGAGACTCAGAGACTTTAGTCCAGACGAGACTCAGAGACTTTAGACGAGACTCAGAGACTTTAGACCAGACGAGACTCAGAGGCTTTAGTCCAGACGAGACTCAGAGACTTTAGACGAGACTCAGAGACTTTAGACGAGACTCAGAGACTTTAGACGAGACGAGACTCAGAGGCTTTAGACGAGACTCAGAGACTTTAGACGAGACTCAGAGACTTTAGACGAGACTCAGAGACTTTAGACGAGACTCAGAGGCTTTAGTCCAGACGAGACTCAGAGGCTTTAGTCCAGACGAGACTCAGAGGCTTTAGACGAGACTCAGAGGCTTTAGACGAGACGAGACTCAGAGACTTTAGACCAGACGAGACTCAGAGGCTTTAGACGAGACTCAGAGACTTTAGACGAGACTCAGAGACTTTAGACGAGACTCAGAGACTTTAGTCCAGACGAGACTCAGAGACTTTAGACGAGACTCAGAGGCTTTAGTCCAGACGAGACTCAGAGGCTTTAGTCCAGACGAGACTCAGAGGCTTTAGTCCAGACGAGACTCAGAGGCTTTAGACGAGACTCAGAGGCTTTAGACCAGACGAGACTCAGAGACTTTAGACCAGACGAGGACTCAGAGACTTTAGTCCAGACGAGACTCAGAGACTTTAGACGAGACTCAGAGGCTTTAGTCCAGACGAGACTCAGAGACTTTAGTCCAGACGAGACTCAGAGACTTTAGTCCAGACGAGACTCAGAGGCTTTAGACCAGACGAGACTCAGAGACTTTAGTCCAGACGAGGACTCAGACTCCTTTAATCGTAGCTCCTCCTCGCTCCTCGTCTCTCTGATAATCATCTCTCCTTGCGTCTCCTCAGGACCTCGCAGCAGCAGACTCTGAGGCCTCAGAGGGCGTGGCCTCAGAGGGCGTGGCCTCAGAAGGCGTGGCCTCAGAGGGCGTGGCCTCAGACTCGGTCCTCTGCGACTCCTGTATCGACGCCCCCCGCCCCGCCCTGAAGTCCTGCCTGACCTGCCTGGTGTCGTACTGCGAGGCCCACCTCAGGCCCCACGTGGAGAACCCCAAGTTCTCCGCTCACCGCCTGGTGGATCCTCTGAGGGACATCGAGAGGAAGACGTGTGAGCTTCATCACCGCGGCCTGGCCTGGTTCTGCCTCGCCGACCGGCTGTGCGTGTGTGAGGGCTGTGTGGAGGAGGAGCATCGAGGACACGAGCTGAAGCCTGTGGAGGAGGCGCGCCAGAACATCCAGGTAATGTTCTCCAGGAGACAGAACATCCAGGTCATGTTCTCCAGGAGACAGAACAGCCAGGTCATGTTCTCCAGGAGACAGAACATCCAGGTCATGTTCTCCAGGAGACAGAACATCCAGGTCATGTTCTCCAGGAGACAGAACATCCAGGTAATGCTCTCCAGGAGACAGAACATCCAGGTAATGTTCTCCAGGAGACAAAACATCCAGGTTATGTTCTCCAGGAGACAGAACATCCAGGTAATGCTCTCCAGGAGACAGAACATCCAGGTCATGTTCTCCAGGAGACAGAACATCCAGGTCATGTTCTCCAGGAGACAGAACATCCAGGTAATGTTCTCCAGGAGACAGAACATCCAGGTCATGTTCTCCAGGAGACAGAACATCCAGGTCATGTTCTCCAGGAGACAGAACATCCAGGTAATGCTCTCCAGGAGACAGAACATCCAGGTCATGTTCTTCAGGAGACAGAACATCCAGGTCATGTTCTCCAGGAGACAGAACATCCAGGTCATGTTCTTCAGGAGACAGAACATCCAGGTAATGTTCTCCAGGAGACAGAACATCCAGGTCAGACTTGTATGGGGAATTCTGCCATTCATTTGTATGGGGAATTCTGCCATTCATTTGTATGGGGAATTCTACCATTCATTTGTATGGGGAATTCTGCCATTCATTTGTATGGGGAATTCTACCATTCATTTGTATGGGGAATTCTGCCATTCATTTGTATGGGGAATTCTGCCATTCATTTGTATGGGGAATTCTACCATTCATGTGTATGGGGAATTCTACTATTCATTTGTATGGGGAATTCTACCATTCATTTGTATGGGGAATTCTACCATTCATTTGTATGGGGAATTCTACCATTCATTTGTATGGGGAATTCTGTCATTCATTTGTATGGGGAATTCTACCATTCATTTGTATGGGGAATTCTGCCATTCATTTGTATGGGGAATTCTACCATTCATTTGTATGGGGAATTCTAGCATTCATTTGTATGGGGAATTCTGCCATTCATTTATATGGGGAATTCTGCCATTCATTTGTATGGGGAATTCTACCATTCATTTGTATGGGGAATTCTACCATTCATTTGTATGGGGAATTCTGTCATTCATTTGTATGGGGAATTCTGCCATTCATTTGTATGGGGAATTCTACCATTCATTTGTATGGGGAATTCTGTCATTCATTTGTATGGGGAATTCTGCCATTCATTTGTATGGGGAATTCTTCCATTCATTTGTATGGGGAATTCTGCCATTCATTTGTATGGGGAATTCTGTCATTCATTTGTATGGGGAATTCTGTCATTCATTTGTATGGGGAAATCTACCATTCATTTGTATGGGGAATTCTACCATTCATTTGTATGGGGAATTCTGTCATTCATTTGTATGGGGAATTCTACCATTCATTTGTATGGGGAATTCTGCCATTCATTTGTATGGGGAATTCTACCATTCATTTGTATGGGGAATTCTGCCATTCATTTTAATGGGGAATTCTACCATTCATTTGTATGGGGAATTCTGCCATTCATTTGTATGGGGAATTCTGCCATTCATTTGTATGGGGAATTCTGCCATTCATTTGTATGGTGAATTCTGCCATTCATTTATATGGGGAAATCTACCATTCATTTGTATGGGGAATTCTACCATTCATTTGTATGGGGAATTCTACCATTCATTTGTATGGGGAATTCTGCCATTCATTTGTATGGGAAATTCTACCATTCATTTGTATGGGGAATTCTGCCATTCATTTGTATGGGGAATTCTACCATTCATTTGTATGGGGAATTCTACCATTCATTTGTATGGGGAATTCTACCATTCATTTGTATGGGGAATTCTACCATTCATTTGTATGGGGACTTCTACCATTCATTTGTATGGGGAATTCTACCATTCATTTGTATGGGGAAATCTGCCATTCATTTGTATGGGGAATTCTACCATTCATTTGTATGGGGAATTCTACCATTCATTTGGAAGGGGAATTCTACCATTCATTTGTATGGGGAATTCTACCATTCATTTGTATGGCGAATTCTACCATTCATTTATATGGGGAATTCTACCATTCATTTGTATGGGGAAATCTGCCATTCATTTGTATGGGGAATTCTGCCATTCATTTGTATGGGGAATTCTGCCATTCATTTGTATGGGGAATTCTGCCATTCATTTGTATGGGGAAATCTGCCATTCTTTTTGTATGGGGAATTCTGCCATTCATTTGTATGGGGAAATCTGCCATTCATTTGTATGGGGAATTCTACCATTCATTTGTATGGGGAAATCTGCCATTCATTTGTATGGGGAATTCTACCATTCATTTGTATGGGGAATTCTACCATTCATTTGTATGGGGAATTCTGCCATTCATTTGTATGGGGAATTCTGCCATTCATTTGTATGGGGAATTCTACCATTCATTTGTATGGGGAATTCTACCATTCATTTGTATGGGGAATTCTACCATTCATTTGTATGGGGAATTCTGCCATTCATTTGTATGGGGAAATCTGCCATTCATTTGTATGGGGAATTCTGCCATTCATTTGTATGGGGAATTCTGCCATTCATTTGTATGGGGAATTCTGCCATTCATTTGTATGGGGAATTCTACTATTCATTTGTATGGGGAAATCTGCCCATTCACTGTAATGGAACTTCAGGTGCATTCAGGTCTTTCAGCCATTTCTGTAGCTTCTGCAATTTCAGCAGTTTCAAGACCAGGATCCAGACCAGGTCCAAGGACTAAACCAGGACTAAACCAGGGCTAAACCAGGACTAAACCAGGACTAAACCAGGACTAAACCAGGACTAAACCTGGACTAAACCAGGACTAAACCAGGACTAAACCAGGACTAAACCAGGACGTAACAGGGACTAAACCAGGACTAAACCAGGTCTAAACCAGGACTAAACCAGGACTAAACCAGGTCTAAACCAGGACTAAACCAGGACTAAACCAGGACTAAACCAGGTCTAAACCAGGACTAAACCAGGACTAAAGAGGGACTAAACCAGGACTAAACCAGGTCTAAACCAGGACTAAACCAGGACTAAACCAGGTCTAAACCAGGACTAAACCAGGACTAAAGAGGGACTAAACCAGGACTAAACCAGGTCTAAACCAGGACTAAACCAGGACTAAACCAGGACTAAACCAGGACTAAACCAGGACTAAACCAGGACTAAACCAGGTCTAAACCAGGACTAAACCAGGGCTAAACCAGGACTAAACCAGGACTAAACCAGGACTAAACCAGGACTAAACCAGGACTAAACCAGGACTTAACCTGGACTAAACCAGGACTAAACCAGGTCTAAACCAGGACTAAACCAGGGCTAAACCAGGACTAAACCAGGACTAAACCAGGACTAAACCAGGACTAAACCTGGACTTTGGAACAGTATGAAACGCTCCTGCAGGTCATTGATCTTTCAGGGACAATGGGTCTGAGTTTCCGCCTCCACCCCAGGCTTTGAACCTCTGACCCCCCACCTGAACCAGCACAACTTCTCCTGTTCAGCTTTACCCAAATCTGAAAGCTTCACCACAAGAAAAGGTGACGAGAACAAAGGAAACTGACAAAACAAGTGACGGAAACACGGCAACAGCGCCAGGAAAAAGATGAGTTTAGATGAGTTTTGTTGGTCTTAGCTTTCAAATGAGGTGCGACACTGGCCGACAGACTGTGAGCTCCGGTCCAGAAGCTTTAGATTTGGGTGAAGCTGAGCCGGAGGAAATGCACTGGGTGAAGGTGGGGTCAGAGGTTAAATGACACACATATTATTCCCGGTCTTTGACTCCACCTCCTCTTTGACTCCGCCTCCTCTTTGACTCCGCCTCCTCTTCCCTCTTGACTCCGCCTCCTCAGACCTGAACCCGTCTCTGTCCTCGCTCTTTGACTCCGCCTCCTCTTTGACTCCGCCTCCTCTTCCCTCTTGACTCCGCCTCCTCAGACGGCTCTGCTCTTTCCTCGCTCTTTGACTCCGCCTCCTCAGACCTGAGCCCGGCTCTGTCCTCGCTCTTTGACTCCGCCTCCTCTTGACTCCGCCTCCTCTCGACTCCGCCTCCTCAGACCTGAGCCCGGCTCTGTCCTCGCTCTTTGACTCCGCCTCCTCTTTGACTCCGCCTCCTCTTTGACTCCGCCTCCTCAGACCTGAGCCCGGCTCTGTCCTCGCTCTATGACTCCGCCTCCTCTTCCCTCTCGACTCCGCCTCCTCAGACCTGAGCCCGTCTCTGTCCTCGGTCTTTGACTCCGCCTCCTCAGACCTGAGCCCGGCTCTGTCCTCGGTCTTTGACTCCGCCTCCTCAGGCTCTGCTCTGTCCTCGCTCTTTGACTCCGCCCCCTCAGGCTCTGCTCTCTCTTCCCTCTTGACTCCGCCTCCTCAGACCTGAGCCCGGCTCTGTCCTCGGTCTTTGACTCCGCCTCCTCTTCCCTCTCGACTCCGCCTCCTCAGACCTGAGCCCGTCTCTGTCCTCGGTCTTTGACTCCGCCTCCTCAGACCTGAGCCCGGCTCTGTCCTCGGTCTTTGACTCCGCCTCCTCTTCCCTCTCGACTCCGCCTCCTCAGACCTGAGCCCGTCTCTGTCCTCGGTCTTTGACTCCGCCTCCTCTTTGACTCCGCCTCCTCTTGACTCCGCCTCCTCAGACCTGAGCCCGGCTCTGTCCTCGGTCTGTGACTCCGCCTCCTCTTCCCTCTCTGACTCCGCCTCCTCAGACCTGAGCCCTCCTCAGGCTCTGCTCTGTCCTCGCTCTCTTCTCTCTGAGCTGGAGAGTGAAATGTGTGGAATCCGGGCGAGTTGAGACACGTCTGGAGGAACATCTGACCCGAGGACACGACTCTACAGCAGCTGCTTCGCTCTGAACAATCAGAATAATCAGAATAATCAGAATAATATGTTGATTTTACATCATCAGAAATATGACAAAATGGCTTCACTTTTATGTGGCTTTATTCCATGTTTTTCTACATTTCTTGGAGACAAACTGGATCCTGAATCAGTTTCCTTCTGATCTCACAGCTGCGTTTGTGACCCAGGAGCAGCTCAACAAGAGTCATGACGATGTTTAAAGAACAGAATCATCCTGAGGTCAAAGACTCGTCGCCTCTTTGTCCTCAGATAGATCCACCTGAGGTTAAAGACTCGTCGCCTCTTTGTCCTCAGATAGATCCTCCTGAGGTTAGAGACTCCGGCGCCTCTTTGTCCTCAGATAGATCCTCCTGAGGTTAGAGACTCGTCGCCTCTTTGTCCTCAGATAGATCCTCCTGAGGTTAGAGACTCGGCTCCTCTTTGTCCTCAGATAGATCCTCCTGAGGTTAGAGACTCGGCTCCTCTTTGTCCTCAGATAGATCCTCCTGAGGTTAGAGACTCGTCGCCTCTTTGTCCTCAGATAGATCCTCCTGAGGTTAGAGACTCGGCTCCTCTTTGTCCTCAGATAGATCCTCCTGAGGTTAGAGACTCGGCGCCTCTTTGTCCTCAGATAGATCCTCCTGATGTTAGAGACTCCGGCGCCTCTTTGTCCTCAGACAGATCCTCCTGAGGTTAAAGACTCGTCTCCTCTTTGTCCTCAGATAGATCCTCCTGAGGTCAAAGACTCGTCACCTCTTTGTCCTCAGATAGATCCTCCTGAGGTTAGAGACTCCGGCGCCTCTTTGTCCTCAGACAGAACCATCCTGAGGTCAAAGACTCGTCTCCTCTTTGTCCTCAGATAGATCCTCCTGAGGTTAGAGACTCGTCGCCTCTTTGTCCTCAGACAGATCCTCCTGAGGTTAGAGACTCGTCGCCTCTTTGTCCTCAGACAGATCCTCCTGAGGTTAAAGACTCGGGGCCTCTTTGTCCTCAGATAGATCCTCCTGAGGTTAGAGACTCGTCGCCTCTTTGTCCTCAGATAGATCCTCCTGAGGTTAGAGACTCGTCGCCTCTTTGTCCTCAGACAGATCCTCCTGAGGTTAAAGACTCGGGGCCTCTTTGTCCTCAGATAGATCCTCCTGAGGTTAAAGACTCGGCGCCTCTTTGTCCTCAGACAGATCCTCCTGAGGTTAAAGACTCGGCGCCTCTTTGTCCTCAGATAGATCCTCCTGAGGTTAGAGACTCCGGCGCCTCTTTGTCCTCAGACAGAACCATCCTGAGGTCAAAGACTCGTCTCCTCTTTGTCCTCAGATAGATCCTCCTGAGGTTAGAGACTCGTCGCCTCTTTGTCCTCAGACAGATCCTCCTGAGGTTAGAGACTCGTCGCCTCTTTGTCCTCAGACAGATCCTCCTGAGGTTAAAGACTCGGGGCCTCTTTGTCCTCAGATAGATCCTCCTGAGGTTAGAGACTCGTCGCCTCTTTGTCCTCAGACAGATCCTCCTGAGGTTAGAGACTCGTCGCCTCTTTGTCCTCAGACAGATCCTCCTGAGGTTAAAGACTCGGGGCCTCTTTGTCCTCAGATAGATCCTCCTGAGGTTAAAGACTCGGCGCCTCTTTGTCCTCAGACAGATCCTCCTGAGGTTAAAGACTCGGCGCCTCTTTGTCCTCAGATAGATCCTCCTGAAGTTAAAGACTCGGGGCCTCTTTGTCCTCAGATAGATCCTCCTGAGGTTAAAGACTCGGCGCCTCTTTGTCCTCAGACAGATCCTCCTGAGGTTAAAGACTCGGGGCCTCTTTGTCCTCAGATAGATCCTCCTGAGGTTAAAGACTCGGGGCCTCTTTGTCCTCAGATAGATCCTCCTGAGGTTAAAGACTCGGCGCCTCTTTGTCCTCAGACAGATCCTCCTGAGCCTCAGCGGTTATTTCTGTCACGCCTCATCAGCCTGGTCCTGATCACAGACCGACAGCTGATAAAACACGTCAGTCACGCTGCAGCGCCACCTGCTGTTCACCTCAGAGCCTTTAGAGAAATACAGTCTGAGAGAGTCTGAGCCCGAGTCCGAGTCCGAGTCCGAGTCCGAGTCCGAGCCCGAGTCCGAGCCCGAGTCTGACTCTTCTGTTTCTGTGAGGGGCGCGGCACTTTCTGCAACATCACGTCCACAAATATTGACTGACTTTGAACTCTGAGGTC
>NC_136870.1:29317370-29324870 GCF_951799975.1 Gobius niger | reverse complement strand
AACAGTAACGACCCCGGTCACACTGTGCTGACTCTGTGTCGTCATGTGGTGAAAGGGGGCGTGGTCAGGTCACATGACTCAGACACCTTTGTTATTCCCTCACTGTTCCACATTCAGCCGTGTTTTACCCAGGTGTTTGGCTTTACCCAAATCTAAAGCTTAGAAACCTCCTTCCTCTGATCAGCTGGGTTCAAATCTGAAGTCACTGAACAAACTCAGATCAGAGGAACAGTGTGAGAACCAGACTGAGAGAGACGGATCCATGTGTGAGAGACTGTGAGGCTGCAGAACCTCCAGAACCTCCAGAACCAGGAAGCACGGCCATATTAGTCCAGTGCTCCGGGCTCTGCACTCAGAGAAAAGACCAGAGTCCATCTGTGACACGTTAGAGCCGTGTGAACCGTCTCAGGGAGGGGCCTCCTGGAGGTCCTTTCTCTCCTAATCTCTCCCCTCTCTGGTCTCGTTCCTCTCTGGTATCTCCTCGTTCCTCTGCTAAACTCTTCTCTCTCTGGTCTCGTTTCTCTCTGGTATCTCCTCGTTTCTCCTCGTTCCTTTCCTGAACTCTCCCCTCTCTGGTTTCTCTCTGGTTTCTCCTCGTTTCTCCTCGTCTCTATTCGTTCCTCTCCTAATCTCTCCCCTCTCTGGTCTCGTTCCTCTCTGGTATCTCCTCGTTCCTCTGCTAATCTCTCCCCTCTCTGGCGTCTCCTCGTTTCTCCTCGTTCCTCTCCTCGTTTCTCTCCTAAACTCTCCCCTCTCTGGTTTCTCCTCGTTCCTCTCCTCGTTTCTCCTCGTTCCTCTCCTCGTTTCTCCTCGTTCCTCTCCTAATCTCTCCCCTCTCTGGTTTCTCCTCGTCTCTCCTCGTCTCTCCTAATCCCTCCCCTCTCTGGTCTCGTTTCTCTCCTAAACTCTCCCCTCTCTTGTTTCTCTCTGGTTTCTCCTCGTTCCTCTCCTCGTTTCTCTCCTAATCCCTCCCCTCTTTGGTCTCGTTCCTCTCCTAATCTCTCCCCTCTCTGGTTTCTCCTCGTCTCTCCTCGTTTCTCCTCGTTTCTCCTCGTTTCTCCTCGTTCCTCCTCGGTCCTCTCCTAATCTCTCCCCTCTCTGGTTTCTCCTCGTCTCTCCTCGTTTCTCCTCGTTCCTCTCCTAATCCCTCCCCTCTCTGGTTTCTCTCTGGTTTCTCCTCGTCTCTCTCTGGTTTCTCCTCGTCTCTCCTCGTTTCTCCTCGTTCCTCTCCTGAACCCTCCCCTCTCTGGCAGAACTCCGTGGCCGACGCTCGCTCGGTGGTGGACGCCCAGTTCGAGCTCCTGTCTGCGGCCGTGGAGAGGACCAGGCGCGCCCTGGTGGAGGTCCTGGAGGCGGAGGAGAAGCAGGCGGTGCAGCAGGCCGACGGCATCAGGGTCCACCTGGAGAACAGGCTGACGGAGCTGAGGAAGACCCAGGCGCAGGTGCAGAAGATCAGCCGCCACAGGAACAGCCTGGACTTCCTGCAGGTGACGCCAGCTCACACTTATGCTCTACAGTCATCATCTACTTCTACACTCTTCATCTACATCATCTACACCCTCGCTCTTCATCTACACCTACACTCATCATCTACATCATCTACACCTACACTTATCATCTACTTCTACAGCTAGGTTAGCTACTGTTAATAACATCTGAGCTTTACATTTCTATTGGAAACGGTTCAGGCTCTTCATCATTTTCAGGCGTACATAAAATGATCCTGCATTGAACCCCTGAACTCCCGCCTGAACCGAGCACATTTTCTCCAGCTCGGCTTTACCCCAATCCAAAAGCTTCTGGAAAAAAGGTGTGAAAATAGAGACAGAACTGAGATGAAAACAATGATGAAGATGTGACAAAAAAAAGACAAAAAACGACAAAAAAACGACAAAAAACGACAAAAAACGACAAAAAACGACAAAAAACGACAAAAAAACGACAAAAAAAATGACAAAAAAAACGACAAAAAACGACAAAAAACGACAAAAAAATACAAAAAAACGACAAAAAACGACAAAAAACGACAAAAAAACAACAAAAAAACGACACAAGACAAAAAAACGACTAAAAAACGACAAAAAAAGACAAAAAAACGACAAAAAAACGACAAAAAAACGACAAAAAAACGACAAAAAATGACAAAAAAAATTAAAAATGACAAAAAACGACAAAAAACGACAAAAAACGACAAAAAACGACAAAAAAATGACAAAACGACAAAAAAAACAACAAAAAACGACAAAAAACGACAAAAAAATGAAAAAAAAAATGAAAAAAAATGAAAAAAATAACGACAAAAAACGTCAAAAAAATATAAAAAAACGACAAAAAAACGACAAAAAACGACAAAAAAATGACAAAAAAATGACAAAAAAACGACAAAAAAACGACTAAATAAGACAAAAGACCGACAAAAAAACATAAAAGGTAAATAAGTGGTGCCCACGAGTGGCGCATATCGGTGTTTCCTTCCAGGGAAAAGTGTTTCCGGGTTAGTCCTGTTGTGTTGTGATTCTGTGCTGATGTTGTGTCGTTGAGCCTGACTGAGATCCTCGTAATAGCTGCGGAGAATGACTCGCTCTGAGACCAGCCTTCAGTGACCGGCTAATAACCCACACAAAATAGTCCCGTAGTCTGGCAGATTTAGTGACTTTAGTCAATGAAAAACACATTTATTATAAATGTTAGGTTTGTGGGACCCTGGTATAAGCGGATTAAACAACGTTATAATGCAGGAGGAACAACACTGTGTCGGCCGTTACAACCGGCTAACGCGGCTCCGAGGTGTTTAATCCTGACTTATCATCTACACCCTCGCTCTTCATCTACATCTACAGCTAGGTTAGCTACTGTTAATAACATCTGAGCTTTACATTTCTATTGGAAACGGTTAAGGCTATTCATCATTTTCAGGCGTACATAAAATGATCCTGCATTGAAGCATATTTGTCTGGATTAGTAAAGTCAAACATAAAAGTTTGAGTTGGGGGGGCCCAGGTGTGAGCGACTCCACCGCAGCTGTTTCTTCAGGTTAACCCCTGAACTCCCTCCTGAACCGAGCACGTTTTCTCCAGCTCGGCTTTACCCCAATCCAAAAGCTGAGGTGTGAAAGGTGTGAAAATAGCGACAGAACTGAGACGAAAACAAGGATGATGTGACAAAAATGTGACAAAAAATGGAAAAAAATGAAAAAAAATGGGAAAAAAATGAAAAAAAAATGAAAAAAAAAAGACAAAAAAATTTACTAAAAATGACAAAAAATGACCAAAAAAATGACTAAAAATGACAAAAAAATGAAAAAATAATGAAAAAATAACGACAAAAATAACAAAAAAAAAAGACAAAAATGTGACAAAAAAAGACAAAAAAATGACAAAAAAATGATGACCTACAATCATCATCTACACCTACAGTCATCACACAGTTCATCTACGTTCTCCCCCACACAGAGAACAATGTCCTCACTCCACTGAGGAAAACACAATCACTCTGGTCTGAATCAGGTTCAGCTGCAGTTTGAAATGACCCCTCCCTCGTCCCGGCCTCTTCACACCAGAGCAGCTGAAGGAGTTTCCCGCTTCCCCCACTCGTCACGTGTCCCTCGTCCCTCTGCCTGGCGATGTGAACGTTCTGCTGTGGGAACTTCCCCCACTCGTCACGTGTCCTCGTTCCTCTGCTTAGGTAGATGTGAACGTTCTGCTGCGGGAACTGAAGGCTCTGAAGCTTCTCTGATGTTGACGTGTTTCCCGTTTCCCCCACTCGTCACGTGTCCTCGTCCCTCTGCTTGGCTGCAGTAGATATGAACGTTCTGCTGCGGGAACTGAAGGCTCTGAAGCTTCTCTGATGTTGACGTGTTTCCCGTTTCCCCCACTCGTCACGTGTCCCTCGTTCCTCTGCTTGGCTGCAGTAGATGTGAACGTTCTGCTGTGGGAACTTCCCCCACTCGTCACGTGTCCTCGTCCCTCTGCTTGGCTGCAGTAGATGTGAACGTTCTGCTGTGGGAACTGAAGGCTCTGAAGCTTCTCTGATGTTGACGTGACTCGATGTGACGCTGCTGTCGGAGGTTTTGTAAAAACCCGGTGAAGCGTCGGAGCTTCAGGAGGAGTCGAGTCTGAAGGAACCGGATTCTCTGGTTTGAGACGCTCAGTTTAAAGGAACAGTTCACAGTTTCCTCCAGACTGAGATCTTCCCTGAGCTCAGACCAGCTGATCCGTGCCTGTCTGGTCTGTGTGGAAGAGTAAATATCAAGCATTGTCTTAAATGAGTTGAATTGAGGAAATGTTTCTTGTTTTGAGCGGTTTTCTCTCATTTAGACACTTTTCCTGATCGGACCGAGTTTGCTTTGCTTGTTTGAGGACATTTCAGACCAGTTCTAGGGTAAATCTCACTTGAAATAAGAAAGTAAAATTGCCAATGAGATAAGACCAGTTTTCTTTCCCCATTGGCAAAGAAAATGACCTGAAATAAGGACGAAATGTATCGAAACGAGTCAGAAACATCTCAAGTGGAATAATCCAGGACAAATGCCCAACAACTTCTTTCAACAACAACAACGAGGCAAAAAGACACAAAAGAAACAAAAGAAAAGACTGAAACGACTCTAAAACTAAAAGCGGCCCCGAGATCAACAAGTGAAGAGAAAAGACCTGAAAGTTTGTATTTACTTATAACTGATTGTTATTGATGTGATTAAAACCTCAGAGTAATTTATTGACTTCATTGTTTTGTCACTGCAGAGGTCAGAGGTCAGAGGTCAGAGGTCATTGGATCTATTTACCTTTAGACTCTTTAGTGAAACAATAACAACGTCTGCAGCGCCAGGATCTGTTCCAGGACACGAGTGGAGGGAGGTTTCACCTGTTACTAGGGAGGCACCGATACCACTATTTCTAAAACCGATACGAGTACAAGGCATTTTCGTTTGTAATTAGTAAATTTACTCATTTGCTACACTTTTAAGAGCAGTTATATTAGAATTGTGCTGATGCCATTTATTATTTATTTTATTTTCATTCAACATAATTTTTATTTTTATGTCTCTGTCCATCACAGACAGAAAAGCTCATGTCCTAAAGCTCCCAATGCCTGAGCTTTATTCATTTATGTGTTTTTATGTAACAATAGTATTGAGCTGTTTCTTAAATGGTCTCTTTTCGTCTTTACTTCAGCTCCTGTAGATTTTCTCGTGTGTTTGTAGTAACTTAGCGAGAAGCTACAGCGTTTTCATTGTTCTGCTGCAGCTCATTTTCCCTCAATATAAACATGCTGTGTGTCTTTACTTTGGATTTTCTGAGGACTTTTTAGTCGCTGGCAGGGCTGGACTGGCCATCGGGAGATTCGGGAGTTTTCCCAGTGGGCCGACGTACTTTTGGGCCGGTTGGGCCAGTCAGATCGAGATAATGGCCCGTAATACTTTTCGCCGGCCCACGATTAGCGGGTAGAGCCATCAGAATCTCTATCATTACTTGGATCCAATTACACAATCCCTCCACTAGAGGGATGTGAGGACTTTTATCCCCCTCTGGTGGCCTTTCTTGAGTCATGGTTCACAGATAATCTCGTATAAAAATGAGCAATGGGCCTCTGGGACATAACACTCATGCCCCTCACACTGCCAATATAAGACGAAATAGTTTATTGTATACAATAATGTATAATACATTTTAGACAAATGTTTGCAAAGAAGTGCATGCTGGGAGTTGTCAGGTGACTCGTCGTCAGTGCAGTTTGTAAATCTTCTAGTTTCAATTGAAAGGATTTACAATGTTTGTCTTTTTGGGATTTCTGTTCTCACTCCTCACCTCCATGGTGAGTTTTACCGTTTCATCTTCTTCTACAGTCGGATAATTTGGTTGGTTTTGAGAAGTTTATTTGTGTTGCCGTTGCGAGTGGAACTTCATTAACGGAACGCACATGTTAAGATTGTTAAGTCATTTTACAAAAGTTCCATCAAATTATTATTGACAAGATTAAAGTGTTGAGTCTCTGAGGTGTGAGCTTGAATTCGGCAGAAACAACATGAAACTATTGTCCTCGAGTCGTAGCTTATACTGTTTTAGTTCCAGCCAAGGGCTCATTGTTTTGCTCATCACCTCGACTATTGAATATGACTGTTTTTATTTTTGGAGGGCCGGTCTTAACCCAAAAGTCCCGGGCCGATTTTTTCTGCCAGTGCAGCCCTGGTCGCTGGGTTAGTTTTTCAGATGAATAAACCCCTGGGCTTAAAATGGCGTCAGAATGGCTAAAACTGTTAGCCGCGAATTAGCAACGTTAGCCTGTATGTTGTAAACACTGTAGCGAGTTAGCATCGTTAGCCTGTATGTTGTAAACACTGCAGCGAGTTAGCATCGTTAGCCTGTATGTTGTAAACACTGCAGACGTTTAGCTCTGGTTAAATCCAGCTCAGACTCTGGTTTAGAGAGCGCAGTCTGTGATAAAGTCAGCTCTATGTGGATTATTGTGTTTACACTAAACTATTCTACAGTTTGTTGCTGCTTCTCTCCTCAGCTGAGAGCTGCGCCTCGTGGCTGCGCCTCGTGGCTGCGCCTCGTGGCTGCGCCTCGTGGCTGCGCCTCGTAGCTGCGCCTCGTAGCTGCGCTGGCCGCACGTCTAATGGTATCGGTTTCTGGTATCGGGACCTCATGAATGAGTACGAGTTTGAGTACAAGCCTGTGGTATCGGCCCGATACTGGTATCGGTATCGGTGCATCCCTACCTGTTACATTATATTTATATTACTTATATTGTATTTATTAATATTTATGTATATTTAAATGTGTTATTTACATTAGTACAGTGAGTGGAAGGAGGTTTTCACCCTGATATATTGTATTAATTATTAACTAACTAATTAATATCGATAACGGGGACGAAAACGCAAGAATTCACGTAGCAAACATGAACCGATTCGCAAGTAACAGGGATCAAAGCGTAGCGCTCCGCAAGCTCTAATTTTGGGTGGGGTTCGCGAGAGAGAATAATAAAAGTTGGCTCAGTGGCGCCCCCTCAAGTAGGCAGTTTACATTGACCCAATGGAGGAGCGGTCGCAAAAAAAATCATAGTACAAAAGTGACATTGGCCAAGGACATAGACCACGTCAGGACATGTCAAAAATGATATTATGACCCCGCCCTAAACGCTACAGGAAGTCGGCCATCTTGGCCCGAACCTCAAACCTTCAAAATCGTACCTCTTGAACTTCTGGCCCCTGATCCTCGAGTTTTCAATGGAAAGCCTCATGTCCCAAACCCATGTGGCTTTCAAAATCATCACTTCAAATTTTGTTCCATTATTGGGCGTGGTCATGACAAGGCCGCAACTGAGAGGCCATTTTCAGCTACTTTCAAAGCCTCATATCTTTCACAGACTTGGCCGGATTGGAACGAACCCAATCCGGCGCACGTGCACATTCCCGACCTGGACCTAATGGTGGAGCAGCCACTCTCGCCAAAAACGCCTTTAAAGTGGCCTGTAAGTGGCCTGTAAGTGGCTTGTAAG
>NC_136870.1:29235315-29317170 GCF_951799975.1 Gobius niger | reverse complement strand
AGCGGGGGGGGCGTCTGCGTTTCTACGGGCTGCGGGCCGGCGCCATGGCCACCGGCGGCGCCATGGCCACCGGCGGCGGCGGCGGCGGCGGCCATGGCGGCCATGGCGAGGACGAGCTCACGCTGCTGCACGAGTTCAGGGCGGAGTTCCGCGAGCCGCTTTATCCCGCCTTCTGGCTGCCCAAGAAGGAGAACGCCGTGACGCTGGTGCCGCCCGGCGAGCCCCTGAAGAGCCCCGCCTCCTCGCCGCCCAGCACGCCGCCAAGCTCCGCCCTCAACCCCGCCCCTGCTCCAAACGCCCCCCAGACCAACAACAACAACAACAACAACAACAACAACAACAACAACAATAATGACTCCAAAACTACTGCTGTTACGAGATTTACTGTTACTAATACTAATACTACTAATACTACTACTACTACTACTACTACTGCTAAAAGTACTGCTACTGCTACTGCTAAAAGTACTGCTACTGCTGAAAGTACTACTACTGCTGAAAGTACTGCTGATACTGCAGTTAAAGAGGCAGTGACTGAGGGAAGCAAAGAGTGAAGTTGAGTTTAAGCTGCAGGGAAACACATGTAAACAAGCCCCGCCCTCAGTCCCTATTGTACATGTTTTAGTAGCAGAGGAACCCTGCGCAGACAAAGGGAGACCCCGCCCAGCTGGAGGTCCCGGGTTCGATTCCCACCTGGACGAGGCCTGTGTGGAGTTGTTCTCCCCGTGTGTGTGAGGTTCCCCGACCACTAAAAACATGTACAATAGGTGAATCCTCCAGCCTGGGTCCAAGGCCGTGGGAACCCAGGGTGCTGAGGGCGCTGCAGCACCCCCTGGTGGGTAGTTTGTGAAGTGCAGGCAATATTAAGCCCTGAACTCCCACCTGAACCGAGCACATTTTCTCCAGCTTTACCCCAATCCAAAAGCTTCTGGAGAAAAGGTGTGAAAAAAGCAACAAAACTGAGACGAAAACAAGGATGAAAATGTGACAAAAAGTGAGAAAACATCGACGAAAAAATGACAAAAAATGGAAAAAAAAAATACGAAAAATGAGATAATTTGACAAAAATTTGAGAAAAAATCAAGAAAAAAATGTGAATATTTTGACGAAAAAGTGACTAAAAATTTAGAAAAAATGACAAAAATTGACAAAAATGTGATGAATATTTGACACAAAATTACTAAAAATGTGACAAAAAAAATGACCAAAATTTGATAAAAAACAATTGCCGAAAAAAAATATGATAAAAAATTACACAAATTTAACAAAAAATGACAAAAAATTTACAAAAAATGTGAAAAAAAATTGATAAAAATTTGAGCAAAAAATGACAAAAAAGTGACAAAAATCAGTTGAAAACCCGACAAAAAAATGCTGGAAATAAAATGTGACGTGAGGAAAAGGCTCCTCTCGGTTCAGGCGGGAGTTCAGAGGTTAAAAGTTCACGTTTAACCCACATGTTTTAAGAATGAAAGTGACCGGAAAAACCTCACAGTGTTTTAGCACAAAATACAAACTTTACTGGATAAACGATGTTACAACTCAGAACAACTGAAAATGAGTCTTCAGACCTGGAGGACTGAGTGTATTTGAAGTCTTAGTTTAACCCCTTAACTCCCACCTGAACCGAGCACATTTTCTCCTGCTTTACCTCAATCCAAAAGCTTCTGGAACAAAGGTGTGAAAATAGCAACAAAACTGAGACGAAAACAAGGATGAAAATGTGACAAAAGTGAGAAAAAATGGCCGAAAAAGTGACACAACTTGTACAAAAAATGACAAAAATATGACCAAAAAGTAAGAAAAATTTGATGAAAAAATTTGAAAAAAATGACAAAAATTGATAAAAAATGGAAAAAAAAATTGACGAAAATTTGAGAAAAAATCGAGAAAAAAATGTGAATATTTTGACGAAAAAGTGACTAAAAATTTAGAAAAATTGACAAAAATTTGATCAAAAATGGACCAAAAAGTGACAAAAAAAAATAGAACAAATGACAAAAATGTGACAAAAAAAATTACAAAAATTTGATAAAAACAATTGAGAAACATTTGACGAAAAAATTTAGGAAAAATGGACGAAAAAGTGAAAAGAATGTGACAAAAATGAGTCGACTGCCCGACAAAAAAAAGTGATGAAAAAAAAATCTGCCGTGAGGAAAAAGATCAGTTTAGTTTTGTAGGTCTTTCAAATGAGGCGTTACACTGGCCTACAGGATTTGGGTAAAGCTGAACTGGAGTTAAGAGGTTAATAAACAGGATTTATGCAGGAAAAGTATTTTGGGGGTACGTTCTGTCCCTCAGCGCCCCCTCACTAAAACATCTTCCCACGGCTCTGGACGACACGTTTCCCCACGGGGACAAAACAAACAGCACCGGGCCGAGAGCCGACCCCTGTGGGACCCCCTCGCTCCAAACAGGCCTCACTTCTCTGGGACCTGTCGGTAAATCTGTGGACGAACTCTGAGGGAAGTGTGAGGTTTAAACTTCCCTACGGGGACGATAAAGTAAACAAACAAACAAACAAACAACGACCCCAAACAGAGTAAACTGATCAAAAGAGAGACGTAGGGGGCGCCAGCGAGCAGCTTCACTTTCATGTCTTTACATTTATGTTTTGTTTCCCTGCAGCGTCTCCACTTCAGGTTTAAAACGGTTTAAGTTTGAACTAAACTAAAAACGAGACAAAGAAAAAAAAACTACTGAACAAAAGAAACGCGAGAGTTTTTATTTAAGGCGTTTTTGTGCAACGACGACGAGGATTTACCGTCTTTCTGTAGCGACGATATTTAAGGTTTCTGTGTGGACGTGGTGTTACTGAATATACTGTGAGTGTCCTCCAGGGGGCGCTGTATACTGTGAGTGTCCTCCAGGGGGCGCTGCCTGCTGTATACTGTGAGTGTCCTCCAGGGGGCGCTGTCTGCTGTTTGTGCCAAATGAATCTTGTTTACATGTTACACACGGGTTCTTTTTCTGGGTCAAATGTAAATAAATAAGAAAAACTCAAACTGTTACTGAAATAAAACACATTCACACGTGAAGTTTCCACGTTTATTTATGTCCAGATTTAACGGCTTTAGGAAAGTTTTTACAATATTCACCCCTTAACTCCCACCTGAGATAAGGGTGAAAAAAGCAGCGAAAATATCAACAAAACTGAGACAAAAACAATGATGGAAATGTGACAAAAAAGTGATGAAAAATTATGAAAAAATGATAAAAAATTACAAAAATTTGACAAAAAATAATAAAAAATTGATTAAAAAATTTAAGATTTTTTTTTTTAAATTTGACAAAAAAATGACAAAAAATTGTTAAAAAATGGACCAGAAAATGACAAAAATGACAAAAAAATGATGAAAAAACTGCAAAATTGACACAAAAAAATGACAAAAAAAGACAAAAATTCGACAAAAAATTGTAAAAAAATTGACAAAAAAATGTGACAAAAAAATGACGAAACAATGATGAAAAAATGACGAAAAAAAAATCAAAAATTGACAAAAAAATGAGAAAAAAAGACAAAAAAATGACAAAAATTTGATAAAAAATTGACAAAAAATGACAAAAAATTGACAAAAAAATGATGAAAAAAGACAAAAAAAAATGACAAAAAATTGACAAAAATTTGACAAAAATTCGACAAAAAATTGTTACAAAATTGACAAAAAAATTCAAAAATTGACGAAAAATGATGAAAAAAGACAAAAAAATTACAAAAAATTGTTTAAAAATTGACCAAAAAATGAGAAAAAAAGACAAAAAAAAATGAGAAAAATTTGACAAAAAAAGACAAAAAAATATGAGAAAAATTTGACAAAAATTGACAAAAAATTGTTACAAAATTGACAAAGAAATGACAAAAAAATGACAAAAAAAAGACAAAAAAAAAGACGAAAAAATGACAACAAAATTACTAAAATGTGATAAAAATTTGACAAAAAAATTACTAAAAAAGTTACAAATATGAGTTAATACCCAAAAAAAAATGATGGAAAGAAAATGTGCTGACGTGAGGAAAAAGCTCCTCTCAGTTCAGGCGGGAGTTAACAGGTTAAACTTTATTGAACAAACAAACCACAAAAGATAAAAACATGAACATGGATCTGTTTCTTATGGTTCTAATATTTACTGAGCTTTTCCCCGAAACGTAATAATAATAATCCTCCTGAGGGCCGCAGGTTCTGCTGGGCGGCCGGGTTTGGCCCGCGGGCCTGACGTTGCTGACCCTGCTTTAAACCCCTTCACTCCCACCTGGAGCACAGTTTCTCCAGTTTGGCTTTACCCCAATCCAAAAGCTTCTGGAAAAAAGCTGTGGAAATAGCAACAAAACTGAGACGAAAACAATGATGGAAATGTGACAAAAAAGTGACAAAAATTTGATTAAAAAAATGATAAAAAAAATGATGAAAAATTGATAAAAAATTACAAAAAAAATGACCAAAAATTACAAAAATTTGATAAAAAAATTGATGAAAAAATGATGAAAAATTGATTAAAAATGACCAAAAAATTGACAAAAAAATGACAAAAAATGACAAAAAAAATGACAAAAATTTGACAAAAAAAATGACTAAAATTTGACAAAAAAAGGAGAAAAATATGACAAAAAAAGGAGAAAAATATGACAAAAAAAGGAGAAAAATATGACAAAAAAAGGAGAAAAATATGACAAAAAAAGGAGAAAAATATGACAAAAAAAGGAGAAAAATATGACAAAAAAAGGAGAAAAATATGACAAAAAAAGGAGAAAAATATGACAAAAAAAGGAGAAAAATATGACAAAAAAAGGAGAAAAATATGACAAAAAAAGGAGAAAAATATGACAAAAAAAGGAGAAAAATATGACAAAAAAAGGAGAAAAATATGACAAAATGTTACAAAAAAATGATGAAAAAATGATGAAAAAATGATGAAAAAGTGTCAAAAATGTCACAAAAATGTGACAAAAAAGTGTCAAAAATGTCACAAAAATGTGACAAAAAAATGACAAAAATGTGGCAAAAAAATGACAAAAATGTGACAAAAATGAGTTGAATACCCAACAAAAAAAGGATGGAAAAAGATCCTCTCTTAAAACATAAACAAGACGCTGATAAAAGAAAGTCTTGGATTATGATAAAATAATAATAGTAACATGACTAAACAAAGCAAATCAAACAATCCACGCCTGAAGCTGTGACGTCATCCGCAAACCCGGAAGTCGGCGTCATCACAGCTTCATCATGTTAACGGGCGTAAGTGTCTTAAATCCTCTCATTTCAGTCCTTTTCTTTAATGTTCGGGATAATAAACGATGACACTGAGGTCAGGATGTGTATCTTTAAGTGTCACGTGGTTTGCGTGTGTCTAGTCCCGCAAAAAGACGTTTTAAAGGCGCTGTTTACGTGGCGCTATGCTAATGCTAATGCTAAGCTAACGCTGGGATTTCCTCGACTTTTTCGTTTATAAAATGGCTTTAGTTCATTGTTGTTTTGAAGCAGATGAGGTTTAGACTCGGGCCGAGGCTGGAGCAGCTCTGGCCGAGTCTGAGCCGCAGGTTTGAGGCAGAATGTTAAGATTAAAGAGGAGAAAAGGCTTTAAATGTGAAGGTTTGTGACGAAACTGTTTCTGTTGTTAGCTGCTAATAACATGTAAAACACTTTCGTTAAAGGTCAGGACAGTGAGAAAATAAGGTCAATACATGAAGTTTGACCAAGTCGTGTCTAACAAAGGGATAAAGAGGCAGAAAATAACAAAACCTACGAAAAAAAGACGAAAACATGACAGAAAAGTTTTCCGTTTTGTAGGTGTTAGATTTTAATCGAGCGATACTTTTGGTCAGTGCTGGATCGTCTGCTGTGAGTTTGTATAGATCTATGAGTCGGTTTGTCTAAAAATACAAATAATCCTAATCCTTAAGGTTTAACCCCTTAACTCCCACCTGAACCGAGTGCATTTTCTCCAGTTTGGCTTTACCCCAATCCAAAAGCTTCTGGGAAAAAGGTGAGAGAATGGAGACAGAACTGAGACGAAAACAGTGATGGAAATGTGACAAAAAAGTGACGAAAAATGGATGGAAAAAATTACAAAAATGTGACAAAAAATTTCAAAAAAATTATAAAAAATTGACAAAAATGTGACAAAAAAATGACCAAAAAAATGATAAAAAAGTGACAAAAAAATGATAAAAAAGTGACAAAAAAATGACAAAAAAGTGACAAAAAAATGACAAAAATGTGACAAAAATGTGACAAAAATGTGACAAAAAATTGATTAAAAAATGACAAAAATGTGACAAAAAAATGATAAAAAAGTGACAAAAAATTGATTTAAAAAAATGACAAAAAAATTGACGAAAAAATGACCAAAAAAGTTTTTAAAAAATGAGTTGAATACGATTGATGATACGATGATACGATCCGATGACATGAGGAAAAAGCTCCTCTGGGTTCAGGCGGGAGTTCAGAGGTTTAACCATCTGGCCCTGACCTTAATGTGTGTCATGATATCTCAGGTTTTCACAGCAGACTGTCCCTCTGGACCATCTCGCACTAACCTTTAAGTTTTGGGTCAAACTGAGAAGATGCTTAAAGGCGAAAGGTCAGAGGTGAACTTAAAGGAACATTCAGCGTTTTCCATCTCAGATCTTCCCTGAGCTCAGACGAGTTGATCCGTCTGGTCTTTGTGGACGAACGTGGTCGTTTCTAACTTCTGTAGGAAAACACTGGGAGAGGCCGAATGCTAACGACACCTTTGGTCTTTTTGCGTGACTGAGCGCACGCACAAAGAGCAGACGGGTCCACATGAACTCGTCTAAGCTCAGGGAAGATCAGATCTCAGGCTGGAGAAACACTGAGGTCAGAGGTTAAACTGTGTCACAACGTTTCATTCATCTGAGCTTTATTCATGTTTCAGTTTGAGCTTCTCAGATTAAAGAGAAAGTCTTTATTGAACAGAAGCTGACGTGAGTTCAGGACAGACGGAAACTTCCTGTGATGAATAAACACATGAGAAGTGTCTTTGGGGGAAGAGGCGGAAGTTTCTGTCTCTGAGGAAACATCACGACACAAACATGTGAACGTTTCTCTTCCAGGACAACGACGAGGACGTGTCTCTGTTCGACGCAGAGGAGGATTCTGGGAAACGGAGTCAGAAAGGACGAGTGAAGTGAGTCTTCTTCACATGTGGTTCCTCCTGTGGTTCCTCCTGTGGTTCCTCCTGTGGTTCCTCCTGTGGTTCCTCCTGTGGTTCCTCCTGTGGTTCCTCTTGTCTCTGACCTGTGGTTCCTCCTGTCTCTGACCTGTGGTTCCTCCTGTCTCTGACCTGTGGTTCCTCCTGTCTCTGACCTGTGGTTCCTCCTGTCTCTGACCTGTGGTTCCTCTTGTCTCTGACCTGTGGTTCCTCCTGTGGTTCCTCTTGTCTCTGACCTGTGGTTCCTCCTGTGGTTCCTCCTGTCTCTGACCTGTGGTTCCTCTTGTCTCTGACCTGTGGTTCCTCTTGTCACTGACCTGTGGTTCCTCCTGTCTCTGACCTGTGGTTCCTCCTGTCTCTGACCTGTGGTTCCTCCTGTCTCTGACCTGTGGTTCCTCCTGTCTCTGACCTGTGGTTCCTCCTGTCTCTGACCTGTGGTTCCTCTTGTCTCTGACCTGTGGTTCCTCTTGTCACTGACCTGTGGTTCCTCCTGTCTCTGACCTGTGGTTCCTCCTGTCTCTGACCTGTGGTTCCTCTTGTCTCTGACCTGTGGTTCCTCCTGTCTCTGACCTGTGGTTCCTCCTGTCTCTGACCTGTGGTTCCTCCTGTCTCTGACCTGTGGTTCCTCCTGTCTCTGACCTGTGGTTCCTCCTGTCTCTGACCTGTGGTTCCTCTTGTCTCTGACCTGTGGTTCCTCCTGTGGTTCCTCTTGTCTCTGACCTGTGGTTCCTCCTGTGGTTCCTCCTGTCTCTGACCTGTGGTTCCTCTTGTCTCTGACCTGTGGTTCCTCTTGTCACTGACCTGTGGTTCCTCCTGTGGTTCCTCCTGTCTCTGACCTGTGGTTCCTCCTGTGGTTCCTCCTGTCTCTGACCTGTGGTTCCTCCTGTGGTTCCTCCTGTCTCTGACCTGTGGTTCCTCCTGTCTCTGACCTGTGGTTCCTCCTGTCTCTGACCTGTGGTTCCTCCTGTCTCTGACCTGTGGTTCCTCCTGTCTCTGACCTGTGGTTCCTCCTGTCTCTGACCTGTGGTTCCTCCTGTCTCTGACCTGTGGTTCCTCCTGTGGTTCCTCCTGTGGTTCCTCCTGTCTCTGACCTGTGGTTCCTCTTGTCTCTGACCTGTGGTTCCTCCTGTGGTTCCTCCTGTGGTTCCTCCTGTCACTGACCTGTGGTTCCTCCTGTGGTTCCTCCTGTCTCTGACCTGTGGTTCCTCTTGTCTCTGACCTGTGGTTCCTCCTGTGGTTCCTCCTGTCTCTGACCTGTGGTTCCTCCTGTGGTTCCTCCTGTCTCTGACCTGTGGTTCCTCTTGTCTCTGACCTGTGGTTCCTCTTGTCACTGACCTGTGGTTCCTCTTGTCACTGACCTGTGGTTCCTCTTGTCACTGACCTGTGGTTCCTCCTGTGGTTCCTCCTGTCTCTGACCTGTGGTTCCTCCTGTGGTTCCTCCTGTCTCTGACCTGTGGTTCCTCCTGTGGTTCCTCCTGTCTCTGACCTGTGGTTCCTCCTGTCTCTGACCTGTGGTTCCTCCTGTGGTTCCTCCTGTGGTTCCTCCTGTCTCTGACCTGTGGTTCCTCTTGTCTCTGACCTGTGGTTCCTCCTGTGGTTCCTCCTGTGGTTCCTCCTGTCACTGACCTGTGGTTCCTCCTGTGGTTCCTCCTGTCTCTGACCTGTGGTTCCTCCTGTGGTTCCTCTTGTCTCTGACCTGTGGTTCCTCCTGTCTCTGACCTGTGGTTCCTCCTGTCTCTGACCTGTGGTTCCTCCTGTCTCTGACCTGTGGTTCCTCCTGTGGTTCCTCCTGTCTCTGACCTGTGGTTCCTCCTGTGGTTCCTCCTGTCTCTGACCTGTGGTTCCTCCTGTGGTTCCTCCTGTGGTTCCTCCTGTGGTTCCTCCTGTGGTTCCTCCTGTCTCTGACCTGTGGTTCCTCCTGTCTCTGACCTGTGGTTCCTCCTGTGGTTCCTCCTGTGGTTCCTCCTGTGGTTCCTCCTGTGGTTCCTCTTGTCTCTGACCTGTGGTTCCTCCTGTGGTTCCTCCCGCAGACACCCGGTGGCGCTGTGCTTCCTGCTGCTGTTCCGGGTGACTGCTCTGCTGGTGTATCTGTTCTGTGAGATCTTCGGGGCCAGTTCCATCTCCTCCATGGTCTGCATCATCCTGCTGCTGTCGGCCGACTTCTGGACCGTCAAGGTACCACCACCACAGTCACCATGTAACAGGAGGCCCTGAGGAGGCTCCTTCAGCATCTGCAGGACCTGCTGATGCTCCTCAGGGGACACAGAGGCTGACCTTTGACCTTCTGATTAATAATAACATTGTTGTTTGTCAGAACATCAGTGGGCGCCTCCTGGTCGGGCTGCGCTGGTGGAACCAGGTGGACGACGACGGGCAGAGCAGATGGGTCTTTGAGTCCAGGAAGGTCAGGATTATACTAGAACTAAACTAAACTTAACTTAACCAGACTAACCTAAACGTAACCAGACTAAACCAAACCAAACCAGACTAAAGTAAACCAGACTAAACATAACATGTTTATGATCTGCGGTTTGAAAACCATGACAGGAAACCTGTGACATGTGTCGTCAGGTCATGTGACTGGCCTGGTCAGGTCATGTGACTGGTCTGGTCATGTGACTGGTCGGGTCATGTGACTGGTCGGGTCACGTGACTGGTCTGATCATGTGACTGGCCTGGTCATGTGACTGGTCTGGTCATGTGACTGGTCGGGTCTGGTCATGTGACTGGTCTGGTCACGTGACTGGTCGGGTCATGTGACTGGTCTGGTCGGGTCATGTGACTGGTCGGGTCATGTGACTGGTCGGGTCATGTGACTGGTCGGGTCATGTGACCACTTCCTGTTTCAGGGCGCGGCCGTGAAGTCGGACTCGGAGTCTCGGCTCTTCTGGCTCAGTTTGGTGATCGTCCCGGTGATCTGGTCCATCCTCTGCTTCACCTGCCTCATCTACTTCAGGATCAAGTGGCTGGTGAGTCTGGGACGCCATCAGAGTACCCCCCAGAGTGCCCCCCAGAGTACCCCCAGTACCCCAGAGTACCCCCCAGTACCCCACACAGTACCACAGAGTACCCCCCAGAGTACCCCCCAGAGTACCCCCCACAGCACCCCCCACAGTACCCCAGAGTACCCCACTCCAGCCCGTGGTGGTTCTTTACATGTAGTTCCTGCTCTGTTTCAGCCCTTAATGGTTCTTTACATGTAGTTCCTGCTCTGTTTCAGCCTGTGGTGGTTCTTTACATGTAGTTCCTGTTCTGTTTCAGCCTTTAATGGTTCTTTACATGTAGTTCCTGCTCTGTTTCAGTCTTTAATGGTTCTTTACATGTAGTTCCTGTTCTGTTTCAGCCTTTAATGGTTCTTTACATGTAGTTCCTGCTCTGTTTCAGCCCTTAATGGTTCTTTACATGTAGTTCCTGCTCTGTTTCAGCCTTTAATGGTTCTTTACATGTAGTTCCTGGTCTGTTTCAGCCTTTAATGGTTCTTTACATGTAGTTCCTGCTCTGTTTCAGCCTTTAATGGTTCTTTACATGTAGTTCCTGCTCTGTTTCAGCCTTTAATGGTTCTTTACATGTAGTTCCTGCTCTGTCTCAGCCTTTAATGGTTCTTTACATGTAGTTCCTGCTCTGTTTCAGCCTTTAATGGTTCTTTACATGTAGTTCCTGGTCTGTTTCAGCCTTTAATGGTTCTTTACATGTAGTTCCTGTTCTGTTTCAGCCTTTAATGGTTCTTTACATGTAGTTCCTGTTCTGTCTCAGCCCTTAATGGTTCTTTACATGTAGTTCCTGTTCTGTTTCAGCCTTTAATGGTTCTTTACATGTAGTTCCTGTTCTGTTTCAGCCTTTAATGGTTCTTTACATGTAGTTCCTGTTCTGTCTCAGCCTTTAATGGTTCTTTACATGTAGTTCCTGTTCTGTTTCAGCCTTTAATGGTTCTTTACATGTAGTTCCTGCTCTGTTTCAGCCTTTAATGGTTCTTTACATGTAGTTCCTGTTCTGTTTCAGCCTTTAATGGTTCTTTACATGTAGTTCCTGTTCTGTTTCAGCCTTTAATGGTTCTTTACATGTAGTTCCTGTTCTGTTTCAGCCTTTAATGGTTCTTTACATGTAGTTCCTGTTCTGTTTCAGCCTTTAATGGTTCTTTACATGTAGTTCCTGCTCTGTTTCAGCCTTTAATGGTTCTTTACATGTAGTTCCTGTTCTGTTTCAGCCTTTAATGGTTCTTTACATGTAGTTCCTGCTCTGTTTCAGCCTGTGGTGGTTCTTTACATGTAGTTCCTGGTCTGTTTCAGCCTTTAATGGTTCTTTACATGTAGTTCCTGTTCTGTTTCAGCCTTTAATGGTTCTTTACATGTAGTTCCTGTTCTGTCTCAGCCCTTAATGGTTCTTTACATGTAGTTCCTGCTCTGTTTCAGCCCGTGGTGGTTCTTTACATGTAGTTCCTGCTCTGTTTCAGCCTGTGGTGGTTCTTTACATGTAGTTCCTGGTCTGTTTCAGCCTTTAATGGTTCTTTACATGTAGTTCCTGTTCTGTCTCAGCCTTTAATGGTTCTTTACATGTAGTTCCTGTTCTGTTTCAGCCCGTGGTGGTTCTTTACATGTAGTTCCTGGTCTGTTTCAGCCCGTGGTCGTCATGGCCGTGGTTCTGAACGGAGCGAACCTTTACGGTTACGTCAAGTGTAAATTCGGGAGCAAAACCAGCCTCAAAACCGTGGCCACCAATTACTTCGGACGCCAGTTCCTGAAACAGGTCCGGTTTCTCCGCTTTAGTTCCCGTTTGTTCCTCGGCTTCTCTGACGTTTCTCTGTTTTTTTCAGGCTTTGTCCAAAGAAGAGGAGTCGTAACTGGATCGTTTTTCTGCAGTTTGTTTGTTTGTTTGTTTGTTTTAGCCTCAGATTAACCCGGACGTCGCCGTGTAAATATGTACAGACGGAGCTTCTTTATTAAAGTATTTCTAACAACGGTTTAACGTGTTCATGTTTGTACAAAAACATTTAAAATAATAAACAGTAACGTCGTGTTTTCATAGATTTATTTCATCAATGATTTCAACAGAAAAACAAACAAAATGTGCTTTTTCCTCTTTAGTCTCAGAGTCAGACTCAGTAAAACAGGATTATTGGACTTTTCTGGTTATAATCTCTGGGACAGTTTTTGTTTCATGTGGAAAAGTCCAGTTCATTCATTTGTTACATGAGGATGAGGATGATGATGAGGATGATGAGGAGGATGAGGATGAAGATGAGGAGGTTCCTGTGATGAAGCTCAGGCCGAGGTGTCGAACAGCCGCTCGATCATCTCCTCCACCTCCTCCGGCCGGTATTTGTGATACTTCTCGGGGTTTTTGGTGAAGGAAATGTTGGCACATCTGGAGGAGAAACAGAGGTTTGAACATCTGTACAGCTGTGGAGGAATGAGGGGAAAATAACTTTACCCAAATCTAAGACTTTGGAACCGGGTTATACCACGTTTTGTTTCAAATGATGCGCGACAGCGACACTGCTGCTGGTTTTAGATGTGGGTAAAGCTGAACTGGAGAAAATGCACCGGGTGGGCGGGGCCTGTGTGTCAGGTTAAAGTGGGCGGGGCCTGTCACCTGTGCAGAAAGGCCCTGTGTGTGTCGGGTTAAAGTGGGCGGGGCTGTGTTAGGTTAAAGTGGGCGGGGCCTGTCACCTGTGTAGAAAGGCCCTGTGTGTGTCGGGTTACAGTGGGCGGGGTTAGGTCAAAGTGGGCGGGGCCTGTCACCTGTGCAGAAAGGCCCTGTGTGTCGGGTTACAGTGGGCGGGGCTGTGTCAGAGTGGGCGGGGCCTGTCACCTGTGTAGAAAGGCCCTGTGTGTGTCGGGTTACAGTGGGCGGGGCTGTGTCAGGTGGGCGGGGCATATCACCTGTGTAGGAAGGCCCTGTAAGCCGCAGACACCGCTCGCTTCTGCTCGTGGCGGATGAAGTCTCTCTGCTCTTTGTCGGGGACGGCCCAGAACTTCTGGATCCGGCAGAGCTCCTCCAGACCCTCGTTAAAGCCCTGAGGAGACACCAGCAGAGGGACGGGTTAGCTCCTCCAGACCCTCGTTAAAGCCCTGAGGAAACACCAGCAGAGGGACGGGTTAGCTCCTCCAGACCCTCGTTAAAGCCCTGAGGAAACACCAGCAGAGGGACGGGTTAGCTCCTCCAGACCCTCGTTAAAGCCCTGAGGAAACACCAGCAGAGGGACGGGTTAGCTCCTCCAGACCCTCGTTAAAGCCCTGAGGAAACACCAGCAGAGGGACGGGTTAGCTCCTCCAGACCCTCGTTAAAGCCCTGAGGAGACACCAGCAGAGGGACGGGTTAGCTCCTCCAGACCCTCGTTAAAGCCCTGAGGAGACACCAGCAGAGGGACGGGTTTCTGGTACAGGTCCCGGTGAAGGTCCGGAGATGGACTGAACCTCGGGGAGCAGTTACACCACACTGACCTTGAACTTGTCCTTCACGACCTGCCGCTCTTTGTCCTTCAGCTGAAACACAAGGAGAGACTTTCAGCAGAGCATCTTTACACCTGTGAACGTGGCGTCTGAGTCTGACCTTGGTTCCAGCCTGCAGCACCGGCAGGTTCTTATCCGTCAGGTGCTCAGTCACTTTCATCCAGCTGCAGAGGAACAGAGGAACATAGAGGAACACAGAGGAACATAGAGGAACATTAGCATCTCAATCAGAACAACCTCCACCATCTCCATCTGCACGTGTATAGTGACCTGCGCTGGTAGGTGAGGATCTGCTGCTCGATGAGTTCTCTGTAGGAGTTTTCTGCTCTTTTCTGAGTCACCGTCACCAACTGGATCAGCTCCGACCTGAAACCCAAACACCAGGAGACACTGAAGCAACGGCCCAGGTCTAAAGCAGGTCCAGAGTGGGTTTAAGGCAGGTCTACAGCAGGTCTACAGCAGGTCTACAGTGGGTCTAAAGCAGATCTAAAGCAGGTCTACAGCAGGTCTACAGCAGGTCTACAGCAGGTCTACAGCAGGTCTACAGCAGGTCCAGAGTGGGTCTACAGCAGGTCTACAGCAGGTCTACAGCAGGTCTACAGCAGGTCTACAGCAGGTCCAGAGTGGGTCTACAGCAGGTCTACAGCAGGTCTACAGCAGGTCTAAAGCAGGTCTACAGCAGGACTACAGCAGGACTACAGCAGGTCTACAGAGGGTCTACAGAGGGTCTACAGCAGGTCTACAGAGGGTCTACAGCAGGTCTACAGAGGGTCTACAGCAGGTCTACAGCAGGTCTACAGCAGGTCTACAGCAGGTCTACAGCAGGTCTACAGCAGGTCTAAAGCAGGTCTACAGCAGGACTACAGCAGGTCTACAGCAGGTCTACAGAGGGTCTACAGCAGGACTTACTTCTCCAGGCTCTTCAGGATGTAGTTGTAGTTGTTGTGGAGGAAGATGGCGCTCAGAGCCTGATCTTCATAAACTTTGGATTTGGACAAAAGGTTGAGCTGCAGATTTCCCAGAACTTTACCTGAAACATGCGTTTAAACGAGTTACACTAAAAACATCTCCATTTTGTGTATATGTGTATATATATATATTTGTGTATATGTATATTTGTGTATATGTATATTTGTGTATATGTATATTTGTGTATATGTATATTTGTGTATATGTGTATAAATGTGTATATATATTTGTATATATATGTGTATCTGAGACTCACAGATGTAGGAGCTGAGCAGACGTTTGTTGAAGTCGGAGGTGTAGCTGCTGGAGGAAGAACTCTCTGAAAGAGAAAAACTCCATTAAAGCCACAGAAAGGTGAGAGGAGGCGGGACTCGGACAGACGGGCCAATGACGAGGGGACAGGGATACGAACGGACCAATGAGGCCTTACCTCGGGGGTCCAGGGGGATGTTGTAAGTGTCGCCCAAAACTGAGCGAAGCAGCGGAAAAAGCAAAGAAACGGGAGATAAAGGAGGAAGAGTTAGAGCAGCAGCAGAACCACCAGGTCTGACCCCCCCACGCCGGGTCTGACCCCCCCCCCACACGCCGAGTCTGACCCCCCCCCCCCAGGAAAACCACCAGGTCTGACAACCCCCCCCCCCCCCCCCCCCACGCCAGGTCTGACCCCCCCACGCCGGGTCTGACCCCCCCACGCCGGGTCTGACCCCCCCACGCCGGGTCTGACCCCCCCCCCACGACGGGTCTGACCCCCCCACGCCGGGTCTGACCCCCCCCCCACGACGGGTCTGACCCCCCCAGAGGAAAACCACCAGGTCTGACCCCCCCCCCCACACCAGGTCTGACCCCCCCCAGAGGAAAACCACCGGGTCTGACCCCCCCCACAGGAAAACCACCGGGTCTGACCCCCCCCCCACGCCGGGTCTGACCCCCCCCGCAGGAAAACAACCAGGTCTGACCCCCCCCCCCCCCCCCCCACGCCGGGTCTGACCCCCCCCCCCACGCCGGGTCTGACCCCCCCAGAGGAAAACCACCAGGTCTGACCCCCCCCACAGGAAAACCACCGGGTCTGACCCCCCCCCCCCCCGCAGGAAAACAACCAGGTCTGACCCCCCCCCCCCCCCACGCCGGGTCTGACCCCCCCCCCCCACAGGAAAACCTGTGCTGCGTCCGAAACAAGCAGATTGGTCAGAGCTCTTACGCCAAACCGGATGTGCGTCAGTTAGGAAGGAGTTAGGAAAAGGAGCCTCGATGCTAACTAGCATAGCCACATTAGCATAGGGACCTCTGGTGCTAACTATCATAGCCACATTAGCATAGGGACCTCTGGTGCTAACTATCATAGCCACTTTAGCATAGGGACCTCTGATGCTAACTATCATAGTCACTTTAGCATAGGGACCTCTGATGCTAACTATCATAGCCACTTTAGCATAGGGACCTCTGATGCTAACTATCATAGCCACTTTAGCATAGGGACCTCTGGTGCTAACTATCATAGCCACTTTAGCATAGGGACCTCTGATGCTAACTATCATAGTCACTTTAGCATAGGGACCTCTGATGCTAACTATCATAGCCACTTTAGCATAGGGACCTCTGGTGCTAACTATCATAGCCACTTTAGCATAGGGACCTCTGGTGCTAACTATCATAGCCACTTTAGCATAGGGACCTCTGATGCTAACTATCATAGCCACTTTAGCATAGGGACCTCTGATGCTAACTATCATAGCCACTTTAGCATAGGGACCTCTGATGCTAACTATCATAGCCACTTTAGCATAGGGACCTCTGGTGCTAACTATCATAGCCACTTTAGCATAGGGACCTCTGATGCTAACTATCATAGCCACTGTAGCATAGGGACCTCTGATGCTAACTATCATAGCCACTTTAGCATAGGGACCTCTGATGCTAACTATCATAGCCACTTTAGCATAGGGACCTCTGATGCTAACTATCATAGCCACTTTAGCATAGGGACCTCTGATGCTAACTATCATAGCCACTGTAGCATAGGGACCTCTGATGCTAACTATCATAGCCACTTTAGCATAGGGACCTCTGGTGCTAACTATCATAGCCACTTTAGCATAGGGACCTCTGATGCTAACTATCATAGCCACTTTAGCATAGGGACCTCTGATGCTAACTATCATAGCCACTTTAGCATAGGGACCTCTGATGCTAACTATCATAGCCACTTTAGCATAGGGACCTCTGATGCTAACTATCATAGCCACTTTAGCATAGGGACCTCTGATGCTAACTATCATAGCCACTTTAGCATAGGGACCTCTGGTGCTAACTATCATAGCCACTTTAGCATAAGGACCTCTGATGCTAACTATCATAGCCACTTTAGCATAGGGACCTCTGATGCTAACTATCATAGCCACTTTAGCATAGGGACCTCTGATGCTAACTATCATAGCCACTTTAGCATCGGGACCTCTGATGCTAACTATCATAGCCACTTTAGCATAGAGACCTCTAATGCTAACTATCATAGCCACTTTAGCATAGGGACCTCTGATGCTAACTATCATAGCCACTTTAGCATAGGGACCTCTGATGCTAACTATCATAGCCACTTTAGCATAGGGACCTCTGATGCTAACTATCATAGCCACTTTAGCATAGGGACCTCTGATGCTAACTATCATAGCCACTTTAGCATAGGGACCTCTGGTGCTAACTATCATAGCCACTTTAGCATAGGGACCTCTGATGCTAACTATCATAGCCACTGTAGCATAGGGACCTCTGATGCTAACTATCATAGCCACTTTAGCATAGGGACCTGTGATGCTAACTATCATAGCCACTTTAGCATAGGGACGTCTGATGCTAACTATCATAGCCACTTTAGCATAGGGACCTCTGATGCTAACTATCATAGCCACTTTAGCATAGGGACCTCTAATGCTAACTATCATAGCCACTTTAGCATAGGGACCTCTGATGCTAACTATCATAGCCACTTTAGCATAGGGACCTCTGATGCTAACTATCATAGCCACTTTAGCATAGGGACCTCTGATGCTAACTATCATAGCCACTTTAGCATAGGGACCTCTAATGCTAACTATCATAGCCACTTTAGCATAGGGACCTCTGATGCTAACTATCATAGCCACTTTAGCATAGGGACCTCTGATGCTAACTATCATAGCCACTTTAGCATAGGGACCTCTGATGCTAACTATCATAGCCACTTTAGCATAGGGACCTCTGATGCTAACTATCATAGCCACTTTAGCATAGGGACCTCTGGTGCTAACTATCATAGCCACTTTAGCATAGGGACCTCTGGTGCTAACTATCATAGCCACTTTAGCATAGGGACCTCTGGTGCTAACTATCATAGCCACTTTAGCATAGGGACCTCTGATGCTAACTATCATAGCCACTTTAGCATAGGGACCTCTGATGCTAACTATCATAGCCACTTTAGCATAGGGACCTCTGGTGCTAACTATCATAGCCACTTTAGCATAGGGACCTCTGATGCTAACTATCATAGCCACTTTAGCATAGGGACCTCTGGTGCTAACTATCATAGCCACTTTAGCATAGGGACCTCTGGTGCTAACTATCATAGCCACTTTAGCATAGGGACCTCTGGTGCTAACTATCATAGCCACTTTAGCATAGGGACCTCTGATGCTAACTATCATAGCCACTTTAGCATAGGGACCTCTGGTGCTAACTATCATAGCCACTTTAGCATAGGGACCTCTGATGCTAACTATCATAGCCACTTTAGCATAGGGACCTCTGGTGCTAACTATCATAGCCACTTTAGCATAGGGACCTCTGATGCTAACTATCATAGCCACTTTAGCATAGGGACCTCTGATGCTAACTATCATAGCCACTTTAGCATAGGGACCTCTGATGCTAACTATCATAGCCACTTTAGCATAGGGACCTCTGGTGCTAACTATCATAGCCACTTTAGCATAGGGACCTCTGGTGCTAACTATCATAGCCACTTTAGCATAGGGACCTCTGATGCTAACTATCATAGCCACTTTAGCATAGGGACCTCTGGTGCTAACTATCATAGCCACTTTAGCATAGGGACCTCTGGTGCTAACTATCATAGCCACTTTAGCATAGGGACCTCTGATGCTAACTATCATAGCCACTTTAGCATAGGGACCTCTGGTGCTAACTATCATAGCCACTTTAGCATAGGGACCTCTGATGCTAACTATCATAGCCACTTTAGCATAGGGACCTCTGGTGCTAACTATCATAGCCACTTTAGCATAGGGACCTCTGATGCTAACTATCATAGCCACTTTAGCATAGGGACCTCTGATGCTAACTATCATAGCCACTTTAGCATAGGGACCTCTGGTGCTAACTAACCGGTGATTAGGAGCTATGTGCCATCCCATAAGCCACTGCGCTGGCAGCCCTGTTTCCCTGGGTTTGGCCTGTAAGGCAGCTCTGTTTCCCTGAGTTTGGCCTGTAAGGCAGACCTGTATCCCTGGGTTTGGTCTGTAAGGCAGCTCTGTTTCCCTGGGTTTGGCCTGTAAGGCAGACCTGTATCCCTGAGTTTGGCCTGTAAGGCAGACCTGTTTCCCTGAGTTTGGCCTGTAAGGCAGACCTGTTTCCCTGGGTTTGGCCTGTAAGGCAGCTCTGTTTCCCTGGGTTTGGCCTGTAAGGCAGCTCTGTTTCCCTGGGTTTGGTCTGTAAGGCAGCTCTGTTTCCCTGGGTTTGGCCTGTAAGGCAGCTCTGTTTCCCTGGGTTTGGTCTGTAAGGCAGCTCTGTTTCCCTGGGTTTGGCCTGTAAGGCAGACCTGTTTCCCTGGGTTTGGCCTGTAAGGCAGACCTGGCAGCTCTGTTTCCCTGGGTTTGGCCTGTAAGGCAGACCTGGCAGCTCTGTTTCCCTGGGTTTGGCCTGTAAGGCAGCTCTGTTTCCCTGGGTTTGGCCTGTGAGGCAGACCTGGCAGCTCTGCAGCAGAGTCAGATCATTAGCAGAAAGACACAGGAGTTAAAGGTAGTTAAAGAGCAGCTCAGATGATCCGTGTGAGGCAGAACCTTGTGACGCCAACATGGCCCCGGCCGTCTCATGGAAGTCCAGGAGCTGCTGCAGGAACAGGATGGCCTGCAGCACAGAGCAGGGTCACCACATGAGGAGCATTATTCAGATATTAGTACAAGTATTAGTATTACTCCTTACGTTGCTGGTGAGTTCGTGGACGGTTCCGTCTTTGGGCATGTTGTATTCTTTGTCTGGATCATTCTGAAAACCACAGCACACGAGTCAAAGCTGAAATCCTCCCTGACGGTAATGCACAGAACAACCACAGGGCGGCGCCAAAGGTCAGGATCTACAGGCTTTATCTGTAACACTGGACACACTGTTGGAGCCGAAGTCTGAGCTGATGCTGAATCCAAAGATCTGGAACTTCACATCTGTGTGTTTTAGTACATCACTTATAAACACTAATACATACAATTACAATTACAATAAAAAACGTCTGATTTAGTTTTTAGTTGTAACCCGGTGTGTTTTTTCAGGGGAAACGCTCGTAAAACAAAAACGATCCCTTTAGATTTTCATAAATGTTCACGAGGGAAAGAAAACACAAAGAAAAACACTCTTCGCTTTTGGGGGAAACAGAAACTTCCGACTTCAGGGTGAAAGTCCTGAGCTCTGAGTGAGAGGAGGCATCAACACACAAACAATACAGTAAACAATAAAACTCATTATAACGTAAATAATAATGTAAATAATAACCTAAACAATAAAGTAAAAGACTAAAGTAAATAACGTGAATAATAATGAGTGTGCTGGACCTTGATGCTGTCGGCGAACTCCTCCAGGGCTTTGGCGCCGATGGTTTCCATGGAGCTGATGAGGGCGGGCAGTTTGTTCTTGGTGCTGGCGGCCGTGCCCTGGACACAGACACGGGGTTACTGTGGCAGCTATGGCAGTAGGACTCGTCGCAGTACTCGTCGCAGTACTTGTCGTAGTACTCGTAGTAGTACATGCAGTACCTGCAGCGTGTGGTCGAAGTCCGCCTTGTTGAGCTTGAGGTGGCGCAGGATGGGGAAGATGGTGAGAACGGCCGAGTAGTCGTGGCGGAGAATGGCCCGACGCGCCGCCGACACGATGTTATCCCCCTCCAGCATCAGGTTATCCAGCGCCTCCTGCAGGACGAGGCGGGAAACACACAACATGCTGGCTTTATTTTGAAAATGCCGCAAATTTAAGAATTTTATTTTGAAAACATTACAAATTTAAGAATTTTATTTTAAAAACATCACAAATTTAAGAATTTTATTTTGAAAACACTACAAATTTAAGGATTTTATTTTGAAAATATCACAAATTTAAAGTTTATTTTAAAAACATCACAAATTTAAGAATTTTATTTTGAAAATGCCACCAATTTAAGGATTTTATTTTGAAAATATCACAAATTTAAGGATTTTATTTTGAAAATATCACATATGTAAGAATTTTATTTTGAAAACATCACAAATTTAAGAATTTTATTTTGAAAACATCACAAATTTAAGGATTTTATTTTGAAAACATCACAAATATAAGAATTTTATTTTGAAAATGCCACCAATTTAAGAATTTTATTTTGAAAATATCACAAATTTAAGAATTTTATTTTGAAAATATCACAAATTTAAGGATTTTATTTTGAAAATATCACAAATATAAGAATTTTATTTTGAAAACATCACATATATAAGAATTTTATTTTGAAAATATCACAAATTTAAGAATTTTATTTTGAAAATATCACAAATTTAAGAATTTTATTTTGAAAATATCACAAATTTAAGAATTTTATTTTGAAAACACTACAAATTTAAGGATTTTATTTTGAAAATATCACAAATATAAGAATTTCATTTTGAAAATATCACAAATTTAAGAATTTTATTTTGAAAACAATACAAATTTAAGGATTTCATTTTGAAAACATCACAAATTTAAGAATTTTATTTTGAAAACATCACAAATTTAAGGATTTCATTTTGAAAATATCACAAATTTAAGGATTTCATTTTGAAAATATCACAAATTTAAGAATTTTATTTTGAAAATATCACAAATTTAAGAATTTTATTTTGAAAACACTACAGATTTAAGGATTTTATTTTGAAAATATCACAAATATAAGAATTTCATTTTGAAAATATCACAAATTTAAGAATTTTATTTTGAAAACACTACAAATTTAAGAATTTTATTTTGAAAACATCACAAATTTAAGGATTTCATTTTGAAAACATCACAAATTTAAGAATTTTATTTTGAAAACATCACAAATTTAAGAATTTTATTTTGAAAACATCACAAATTTAAGGATTTTATTTTGAAAACATCACAAATTTAAGGATTTCATTTTGAAAACATCACAAATTTAAGGATTTCATTTTGAAAATATCACAAATTTAAGAATTTTATTTTGAAAATATCACAAATTTAAGAATTTTATTTTGAAATCACAAATTTAAGAATTTTATTTGAAAATATCACAAATTTAAGAATTATATTTTGAAAACACTACAAATTTAAGAATTTTATTTTGAAAATATCACAAATTTAAGAATTTTATTTTGAAATCACAAATTTAAGGCTTTTATTTTGAAAATATAAATTAAAGAATTTCATTTTGAAAACATCACAAATTTAAGAATTTTATTTTGAAAACATCACAAATTTAAGGATTTCATTTTGAAAACATCACAAATTTAAGGATTTCATTTTGAAAATATCACAAATTTAAGGATTTTATTTTGAAAACATCACAAATTTAAGGATTTCATTTTGAAAACATCACAAATTTAAGGATTTCATTTTGAAAATATCACAAATTTAAGAATTTTATTTTGAAAATATCACAAATTTAAGAATTATATTTTGAAAACACTACAAATTTAAGAATTTTATTTTGAAAATATCACAAATTTAAGAATTTTATTTTGAAATCACAAATTTAAGGCTTTTATTTTGAAAATATAAATTAAAGAATTTCATTTTGAAAACATCACAAATTTAAGAATTTTATTTTGAAAACATCACAAATTTAAGGATTTCATTTTGAAAACATCACAAATTTAAGGATTTCATTTTGAAAATATCACAAATTTAAGAATTTTATTTTGAAAATATCACAAATTTAAGAATTTTATTTTGAAATCACAAATTTAAGAATTTTATTTTGAAATCACAAATTTAAGAATTTTATTTTGAAAATATCACAAATTTAAGAATCATATTTTGAAATCATAAATTTAAGAATTTTATTTTGAAATCACAAATTTAAGAATTTTATTTTGAAAATATCACAAATTTAAGAATTATATTTTGAAAACATCACAAATTGTATTTTGTAAATGCCACAAATTTAAGGCTTTTATTTTGAGAATATAAATTAAAGAATTTTATTTTGAAAATATCACAAATTTAAAGCTCATATTTTGAAAACACCATAAATTTAAGGCTTGCAGATGGAGTCACCTGTATAAAGGGTGGGGTTTGCAGAGGGAGTCACCAGTATAAAGGGTGGGGTATGAGGGAGTCACCTGGATAAAGGGTGGGGTTTGCAGTATAAAGGGTGGGGTTTGCTGTATAAAGGGTGGGGCATGAGGGAGTCACCTGGATGAGCGAGTCGAAGGTCTTCTTCTGGTGATGTTCTGGGATGACCTCACAGAGCAGGGAGTACTCGCTCTGGGCCAGCTTCACGAAGGCGCTGATGCAGTGGATGTACGAGTCGATCTCTATGTCCAGCACGTCGTCTTTGCCTTCGCACACACACACACAGGCACGCGTCACAAACACGGCAACAACACGCCCAAAACACGCCCACAACACGCCGACAACTTCATCTTAAAACATCCCATGATGAACAGGAAACACATTGACTTATTTTGGCTAACAAATAAAGTATTACATTAGAGAAAATTATTTTAACTTATCCTTCAATAAATGACAGATAAACATTGTCATTTTGAACTCCACATTTATCGTCTGTTCATTTATTGACATTTTTCCTCATGTTATTGAATGTTAACATGAACCATTTAGAACAAGGCAGTGTAGTTAAAGGGGGGGTTTTATTCAAGCTTTCCATCATGTTATTCTGTCACTCCCTCATTAAAAACATGGCTGAAGTGTTGCCTTGGCACATTCACGTATTTCTGAGTAATCTGTAAAAACTCTGATGGCGGCCATTTTAGGGATAGGTTTGCCTGAGTCCTCCTAGGAACGCCCCCACCTCCTGGAGACGCCTCCGAGCTTTGGTCACCAGCCGAGTAACCAACCACTGCTCCTCAGCAGAACCCCCTCCCCACTGATGCCACAGACAGCGTGTGGAGGGGGCGTGTCTAAAGGCTCAGAGGTTCTTAAAGAGACAGAGGCCTATTTCAAGACATTCACTACAGCCATTTTGAGAGAGACATTTTATACAAGGCAGTTATTCTAATTTACTGCATTTACAGACCAACAGAAGGTTTGTCATCATTGTAGTGTGAGATAGACTGGTGCTATGGGACTGACAAAAGCAGAACACCCCCTCTTTAAATCAGAACACCCCCTCATTAATTTGTAAAGGAGTATTTTCAGGAACACTTTTGGATGTGAGGGATTGGGGGAACACTCTCATTAGACACCATTATATCAGATACATTTTTTGCCGGATCCTCCTAAATATTTCCCAGATCCTTTACCCTGAAAATAATTGAATTGGGGGAATGCGTTCCCCCAAACAGAGGATCAGATTAAGCACTGGAACAAGGGTTTTCTGAGACTCATGTTATGATAAGATTCAGTGGCATCAGGTTAGGGGGCGCTGAGAGACAAAATGTTACCCCCAAAACGCTTTTTCTGCACATATTTCCTATTTATTAACCTCTTACCCTCCGCCTTAACCGAGCGCAGTTTCTCCAGTTCGGCTTTACCCAAATCTAACAAGTTCTCACCTGGCACTTTCAGCCTATTAGAGCAGAGTAACGCCTCATAGTCAAGACATGCGCATTGCTGCCTCGTTGTTCACTTTTTCACATTCTTTTTCATCTCAGTTTGACACATTTTTGTTGTTTTTTGTCACATTTTTTATTTATATTTTTGTTACATTTTTATTTATTTTTTGTCACATTTTTTTGTTTTTTTTGTCACATTTTTATTTATTTTTTGTCAATTTTTTTTATTTATTTTTTGTCACATTTTTATTCGTTTTTTGTCACATTTTTATTCATTTTTTGTCACATTTTTATTCATTTTTTGTCACATTTTTATTTATTTTTTGTCACATTTTTATTTATTTTTTAGTCACATTTTTATTGTTTTTTGTCACATTTTTAATTTATTTTTTGTCACATTTTTATTTATTTTTTAGTCACATTTTTATTTATTTTTTAGTCAAATTTTTATTGTTTTTTGTCACATTTTTTATTTATTTTTTGTCAATTTTTTATAATTTTTTTTCACATTTTTGTCGCTTCCTTTTTTCTTTTTCTTTTTTACACTTTTTCCAATCAGCTTTTACATTTGGGTAAAACCAAACTGGAGAGAAAGTGCTCTGTTCAGGTGGAAGGTAAGAGGTTAATATTGCTTGCTGTTCCCAAACTATCCACCAGGGGGTGCTGCAGCCCCCTCAGCACCCTGGGTTCCCACGGCCTTGGGTCCATAATAATAATATCGTACTTCACATTTTGTCTGATCAACATCACCTCCGAGTTACGTCACAAAGAAGATATTTTCCAAACTGCATCCTCAGTTTGTTCAACTTAACCCATATTTCCAGTGAGAGAAACAGAAACCTGACACCAAACAGTGACTAACCCACAACGCTCCAAACTAACCCGTCAGCCCTGAACTCTTCCTCACGACTCTGAAAAGGCGCTTTAGTTATTTATATTTGTGAATGATTCCCGGTGTTTTCCCCGTGACTTACCGGAGTTGCTCTTGTCACCGGCGTCGGACAGCAGTTTGAGTCTCAGCTCGTGATCTGTTCGATTTAAACGTTTAGCAAACAAAACTAACCAAGTAACCCGACCCATCACCAGATACTGAACTAACCCGACCCATCACCAGACACTAAACTAACTTGACCCATCACCAGACACTGAACTAACCCGACCCATCACCAGACACTGAACTAACCCGACCCATCACCAGACACTGAACTAACCCGTCCCATCACCAGACACTAAACTAACCGGAGAAAGAAGAGCTGGGCTTTATCCCGTCTACTAGATAATAATCCTTTCCAGTAGAGCTTTTCTCCAATGTCAAGAAACGTGGGAAAAAATACATTTTATTTAAAACCTCCTGAGACCCTGTGAGCTCACACCAGGACATCACATTTCTGCCTCGTGTCACATCTGTCCATGTTTGACCCGTTGGCCACATGTGGGGACACTGCCCACGCCATCTGGTGGTGAGATCATAACATTACACCGATGTCAGTGAGAAGACGATGGATCCTTCTACACCAGTTCTCCAAAGAAAAATGATCCAGGAAAAAAATCTATCCAAGTTATATGAATAAAAGACATTTATTTATGTCCAACACGGTCTCTTCATCATGTGGGATTAAAATGTGACATGTTTTAGTAATTGTAGCCGCGAGGACATCAGTGAATGTGAAGCACTGGTTTGAGGACATTGGGACGATATAACGTTATTTATTCTGCCATGTGGTTTAACCTGGGACTATTTACACGGTTTACAGGTGTAAATAGTTATTGTGACACATTTGCAGAGTCATGTTGTACAGTTGTAAATCTTATACTAAAATACTCAGTGGTTTATTATATATCATATTGTGGTAGAAATAAACGATGTAGCTCGCGTGCTAGATAGCTCGCCTGTTTAGCCCCGCCTCTATGAGCCATCCGTCTCAGATGTAGAGTTTATTTTATTTTTTGTATATTTGTATTTTTTTCACGATCCAATACTGATATTCGATATCGGAACAGACACCGGAAACAATCCGATATTGGGTATCGGCTACAAATATCCGATACTGAACCGATACCAGTTTTGGCTCATCGCCTGAAAAACACAACTTTTACTAAATCTAAGTGAATATGGGCGGCAGATCATTCTGAACCTGGAGAATTAACCTCTTAACCTTAACTACTTGTTATATTAAGATGAAACTTTGAATTTTGACTAATTAGGACCTTCTGGGCCTTAAAGCAGTACTAAGTAACTCTTCCCCCTAGAGGCCATAAGCGCAACTGCAGGTGTAGTAGCAAGTTACGATTTTTTAACTTATTAATTGTCTTGGAGAGTAAATCCTACGCTGACAGGAAAGGCGAAGGCGGAGAGGGTTATTGTGCATCCAATTACACAATGAAAATATAGTTTTTTTCACTCAAACTAAGCTGTAAATACTGTTTAAAGTGACGTTAGCCGCAGTTAGCTTTGTCCGTTAGCCTGTTAGCTTCTTCTTCGTGATTCCATTAGTGTGTATTGCTTTCTCCGGTCCGGGGGCAGTCAAGTTACAAACATGTTTTTTTTGGCCAGAGACACCAGGGGGCGATGAAAGACCCTCCAATCATCCCATAAACACTTGTATCACCCCCACAGGGACGACGGGGAGGGTTTATTAAGGTAAACACGTTACTTAGTGCTGCTTTAACAGCAAATGATATTTCATAAGGTTCTGACAGACCCACTGTTCTCACATACTTCCTGTACAACATCACAGTTTAGTTCTTATACTTATTAGGTCCTACTGATCCCAAAGAGCAACAACAATTATAAACTGCACCAGACAAACTCTCAGGTCTCAGGAGGCTAATAAAAAATGGGGGGAAAGATTTTTACATTTAAATTCATTTTTATGAACTGGGAAATAATGATGAAAAAACAGGGAAAGTATTTTTTTTTCAGTTAAAAAAGTGAAAATATGGAGCCCATTTTTACACTTTTCTGACATTTGTGGAATAAACATCACTTCATGGTTATGGAGAAAGTCTCACAAACACAGAGAGATTCAGTTTTGTGGATAAAGCCCAGCTCTACAAGCGAAAGAGCCCCATCCACCGGGAAGAACTAAAGTAAACCAGAAAACGGACTAAAGCGAGAGGAACCCGGCCGGAAACCCGCTCAGAAACAGGATCTGCAGAGCTTCTGAACTGAAGGAACGTGAAACCTCCTCCTTTGTCCTGGAATTCTGGAATCACTGACCTCCATTAAAGACTTGGGTAAATGTGAATCATTTATTAAATAGATCATTGTTTTATTCTTGGAGATATTAGACTTTTTCAGAGGGATTTCAGCTGTTTATTATTAGGGCCGGGCACCGTTAAACCAGGCTCAGAACAATGGAAGTACAGATTTTTGTTGTAAAGGGAGAGTATTCTGCAAAATGGACTTTCTCAAGCTTTCCATCCTGTTATTCTGTCACTCCCTCATTAAAAACATGGCTGAAGTGTCGCCTTGGCACATTCACGTATTTCTGAGTAATCTGTAAAAACTCTGATGGCGGCCATTTTGAGTAATCTGTAAAAACTCTGATGGCGGCCATTTTGAGTAATCTGTAAAAACTCTGATGGCGGCCATTTTGAGTAATCTGTAAAAACTCTGATGGCGGCCATTTTAGGGATAGGTTTGCCTGAGTCCTCCTAGGAACGCCCCCACCTCCTGGAGACGCCTCCGAGCTTTGGTCACCAGCCGAGTAACCAACCACTGCTCCTCAGCAGAACCCCCTCCCCACTGATGCCACAGACAGCGTGTGGAGGGGGCGTGTCTAAAGGCTCAGAGGTTCTTAAAGAGACAGAGGCCTATTTCAAGACATTCACTACAGCCATTTTGAGAGAGACATTTTATACAAGGCAGTTATTCTAATTTACTGCATTTACAGACCAACAGAAGGTTTGTCATCATTGTAGTGTGATATAGACTGGTGCTGTGGGACTGACAAAAGCAGAACACCCCCTCTTTAAAGCAGAACACCCCCTCTTTAAAGCAGAACACCCCCTCTTTAATTATCATGAGGAGTTTTGGTGCTGTTGGTCCAGGAACAGACTTGGTTGTTTCAGCTCAATATTTCGAAGTTTTCCTCTAAATCATTCCCAATTTTCCGGGAAAGTATCGTTGAGGTGTCGGAGTAAAGTCCTGGTGCCCGGCTCTAAGTATTAGTGGTAAATCTGTAATCATGGAAACCTTAGTGAATCATGTCCAGATCTGTGACTGAATCATGTTTTTGTGAAGATCAGGGCTTTGTTCTGTTTACGTGTCATTACATTGTGCACCTGCAGGGGGCAGTGATGATCATTTCACGGATTCTGACGTGACAAATGGAAACGAGTGACGTCATTCTAGTTACCTTCCAGCGGCGTGAGGTTAGAGCCGCCCTTTTTCCCGTCCAGCCCGTGCTGCGAGTACTGTTTCAGAAGGTTCTGCGCTTTTCGAATGGTCCCTTCACCGCCGGGACAGGAAGTGACGTGCAGAGAGGACAGGAAGTGACCCAAAGCCGAGGAGAGGCGGAGAGAGAGGAGAGAGAAGAAAAAGCCTCGACAGTCAGAGGGATGGAACAGAGTCGGTCAAATCCTCGCTCATTCTGAAACCCTGTGTTTGAAGCTTCTGTGGGACTGTGACAGCAGGGGGCGCTGTATCACGTTCAGGAGTTTCTACAAACGACAACGATCTGCGAGGGGCATCTTTCTGCTCTTACATCTGCTGTGAAAACCACTTAACCTCAACTGAAACGAGTGCATTAGCTCCAGTTTGGCTTTACCCAAATCTAAAAGCTTGTGGAAAAAAAAGTGTCAAAACGGAGACGAAAACAAGGATGAAAAAGCCACGAAATGCAACAAAAAAATGACAAAAATATGACGAAAAAGTGAAAAAAAAGACGAAGAAATGACGTAAAAGTGACAAAAAATGAGGTAAAAAATTATTAAAAATAACAAAAAAAAGACAAAAAAGTGAAAAAAATATGATGGAAAAATAACAAAAATTACCAAAAAAATGTCAAAAATAATATGATAAATCTGAAGAAAAAGTGATTTAAAAAAGCATGAAAAAGTAATAAAACATTACAAAAAAGTTACCAAAAAATTATAAAAACATGATGAAAAACGGACGAAAAAGTGAAAAAAAAGGATGAAAAAATTACTAAAAATTTAATAAAAGTATGATGAAAAAGTGATAAAAATATGACGTAAAAGTGACAAAAAATGAGGTAAAAAATTATTAAAAATAACAAAAATATGACGAAAAAATGACGAAAAAGTGAAAAAAATAAAAAAAGTTACCAAAAAATTATAAAAACATGATGAAAAACGGACGAAAAAATTACAAAAAAATTAATAAATGTATGACAAAAAAAGTGACGAAAAAGTGATCAAAATATGAGGAAATTTTTTTGAAAAATAACAAAAAATATGACGAAAAAGTGATTGAAAAATGACGAAAAAATATGACAAAAAAGCACGAAAAAGTAATAAAAAATTTAAAAAAAGTGACGAAAAAGCGACGAAAAAGTGACGAAAAAGCGACGAAAAAATTATGAAAAATAACAAAAATATGACGAAAAAGTGATTTAAAAATGCCGGAAAAAATTGCAAAAAAGTGAAAAAAATATGATGGAAAAATAATAAAAATTACGAAATTTGATAAAAAATAACAAAAAAGTTACCAAAAAAGTGATAAAAAAAATGACGAAAATTAAACATAAAATATATGAAAAAAAATAGAAAAAGTCAAAAAAGTGACGACAACACGGCAACAAAGCAAGGACAAAGATCAGTTTAAATGAGTCTTTTGTATTTGGGTAAAGCTGTAGTGGAGATAATGCTCTTGGTTATGTCTCTTTACTTCTGGCTCGTTGTTGCTGATGAAGCTGTAATGTAATAACAGCACAAACAGAGGTTCATCTGGTCCTAATCGACGGCGCTGTTCCATTCCAGAGGAGTGACTGGGCGAGGTTAAAGAGGGCGGGGCCTAACAAGCATCACACAAAGGTTAGACACATCTCTACAAACAGCTACAGACTCGTTTTGTCAGAGCGAGAGGAGACGGATGTTCTCACTGAGACAAAAGGAAACGCTTTGTGGAAGAAGCTGAAGCTCATTCCTGGTTGTTTTGGTGAAGCTCGTGTTGAAAACGTGCCTCCGGTTTCACAAAACGACGCTGAACTCGCCCTGAGGTTTGATGACTCACAGGTCTGAGGTCATTTTGTGAAACCAGAGGAGGCCGAGCTCTGAAGCCTACAGCAGGGGGCGACACTGAGCAGCGGAGTTACCTGGGATGTAGACTGTCATCAGGACGAGAAGAAGAGGAAACATGTTAGTTTGTGAATTTGAATCAGTGAAAGGAGAGTTTTAGACGGAGCTGGTTTGGTAAAAAAGGCTCATTTAAAGACTTTTCTTGTTCGTGCTTCATAAGATGCAACAAGTTTTGTTTTAGGCTCGTGACAAAGCTGCGTTTAGAGGAGTTTTGTAGATCTTAGCTTTCAAATGACTCTGGCCTCGAGGCTCTCGTCCAGAAGCTTCAGATGTGGGTTTTGCCGGTGCTCGGGTAAAGGCACAGAGGGGTCAGAGGTGAAAGTATCTCTGGTTTTCTTCTGTGGCAGCGAAGCTCTGAGATACCGGATGCTACATGTGTGGAATGTTCTCGCAAGATCTGAAAGCTTCTGGAAGAAAGTGTCAAAACGGAGACAGAAACAAGACGGAAACAAGGATGAAAAAGCCACGGAATAAAACAAAAAAATGACATATATATATGACGAAAAAAAATATGAAAAAGTAACAAAAATATGACGAAAAAGTGGAAAAAAAAGACGAAGGATCGAAAAACAACGAAAGAAATGACAAAAATATGATTAAAAATATGAAAAAGTGATAAAAATATGATGAAAAAAAAGACGAAAATATGACGGAAAAAAATATGAAAAAGTAACAAAAAATGTAATAAAAGTATGACGAAAAGTGATGAAAAAGTGACGGAAAAATTAGGAAAAATAACAAAAAAGTGAAAAAAATATGTCGAAAAAATGACGAAAAAATGACGAAAAAGTGAAAAAAATATGTCAAAAATATGACGAAAAAATGACGAAAAAATGACGAAAAAGTGAAAAAAAATGACGGAAATATGACGAAAAAATGACGAAAAAGTGAAAAAAAATGACGAAAAAGTAAAAAAAAAAATGATAAAAATATGACGAAAAAGTGAAAAAAATATGTCAAAAATATGACGAAAAAATGACGAAAAAGTGAAAAAAATGACGGAAATATGACGAAAAAATGACGAAAAAGTGAAAAAAAATGACGAAAAAGTAAAAAAAAAAATGATAAAAATATGACGAAAAAATTACGAATAAATGACGAAAAAGTGAAAAAAATATGATAAAAATATGACGAAAAAGTAAAAAAAAATGACGAAAAAGTGACGAAAAAATGACGAAAAAGTGATAAAAATATGACGAAAAAATGACGAAAAAGTGAAAAAAATGACGAAAAAGTAAAAAAAAAAGGAAAAAAAAATGACGAAAAAATGACGAAAAAGTGAAAAAAATATGATAAAAATATGACGAAAAAGTAAAAAAAAATGACAAAAAAATGAAGAAAAAATGACGAAAAAGTGAGAAGCCAAACACCCTCTGCTCAGCTGAGGAGTCAAGAACCAGCTGCAAGAACAGCCGAGCAGGAGCTGCACGAGAGGAGAACAAAGCCTTAGCATGTTATGAAGATGGACCTTCAGCCTCAGACCTTCAGCCTCAGACCTTCAGCCTCAGACCTTCAGCCTCAGACCTGCAGCCTCAGACCTTCAGCCTCAGACCTTCAGCCTCAGACCTTCAGCCTCAGACCTTCAGCCTCAGACCTCCAGCCTCAGACCTTCAGCCTCAGACCTTCAGCCACAGACCTTCAGCCTCAGCCTCAGACCTTCAGCCTCAGACCTTCAGCCTCAGACCTTCAGCCTCAGACCTCCAGCCTCAGACCTGCAGCCTCAGACCTGCAGCCTCAGACCTCCAGCCTCAGACCTTCAGCCTCAGACCTGCAGGTTCTCAAACTGAAGCCATAGAGTTTATCAAACCAGCTCATGTTTAAAGATCAGGACTCAGTGGAGCTTCTCCCGTGTTCCCTGAGATCAGGACCCGCCCCCAGCAGAGCACGGGCGTGACAGGGGGCGGAGCTTACCCGGTCTCTTCGGGAGCTTCTTGGTGGGCGTGTCTTTGCGTTTGGTCTGGACCGCAGGGGAGTACAGCGCTCCAGAGGTGGCGCTGTTCTTCCTGAAGTGGTCCTTCAGGCCTTTGATGGAGCGGTCCAGCTGCGAGGAGCGGATCTGGTAGTAAACGTTCATGAAGTCTGAAACACAAGAGGCGTCACAGGCACAGTTAGAGCTTTTATTCTGAAAACAGGTCACAGTTAGAGCTTTTATTCTGAAAACAGGTCACAGTTAGAGCTTTTATTCTGAAAACAGGTCACAGTTAGAGCTTTTATTCTGAAAACAGGTCAAGATATGTTAGTTAGGGGGCGCTGAGGGACAGAATTTACCCCCAAAATACTTTTCCTGTGCATAAATCCTATTTATTAACCTCTTAACTCCCGCCTGAACCGAGAGCATTTTCTCCAGTTCAGCTTTACCCAAACCCTGTAGGCCAGTGTAACGCCTCATTTGAAAGACCTACAAAACTAAATTGATCTTTTTCCTCACGTCACATTTTTGTTCATCACTTTTTTTACCGGGCAGTCGACTCAAATTCTCGTGACTTTTTTGTCACTTTTTCGTCAATTTTTTCTCAATTTTTCGGCAAATTTTTGTCACTTTTTCGACAATTTTTTCTCATTTTTTCTCATTTTTTCGTCAATTTTTTCTATTTTTTTTGTCAATTTTTTCTCATTTTTTTCTCATTTTTTCGTCAATTTTTTCTAGTTTTTTTGTCAATTTTTTCTCAATTTTTCGTCAAATTTTTCTCATTTTTTCGCCAATTTTTTCACTTTTTTTCTCACTTTTTCGTCCATTTTTTTAAAAAAAAATTGTCAAATTTTTCTCATTTTTTCTCAATTTTTTCTCAATTTTTTTCACTTTTTTTGTCACTTTTTCGTCCATTTTTTCTCATTTTTTCTCGTTTTTTCTCAATTTTTTCTCAATTTTTTGCCACTTTTTTTCACTTTTTTTGTCACTTTTTCGTCCATTTTTTCTCATTTTTTCTCGTTTTTTCTCAATTTTTTCTCAATTTTTTGCCACTTTTTCGTCCATTTTTTTTAAAATTTTTGTCAAATTTTTGTCATTTTTTCTAAATTTTTTGTCACTTTTTCGACAATGTTTTCTCACTTTTGTCACATTTTCCTCCTTGTTTTCGTCTCAGTTTTGTCGCTTTTTTCACACCTTTTCTCCAGAAGCTTTTGGACTGGGGGTAAAGCTGGAGAAAATGTGCTCGGTTCAGGTGGGAGTTAAGGGGTTAATATTGCCTGCAGTTCACAAACTATCCACCAGGGGGAGCTGCAGCGCCCTCAGCACCCTGGGTTCCCATGGCCTTGCATTTTACAGATGATTTTTTACAGTTGATTCAAAATGACAGAAAACGGCCCTAAACTCTAGCCTCTCTGTCTGTGATGCACATGTGTATGTTTCTCCCACAAAGGAAATGCCCATATTTGGAGCCCAGCCTTTCCCGTCCTCACCCTGGTTGCGTCCGTACTCCGTGAGCCAGCCGGAGATGCAGATGACGTCCTGCAGAGCGGCTTCAGGCAGATGTTCCAGCACCACCTCCTCCTGCACCTCCAGCTCCTCGTCGGCCCCCAGCGCGTCCAGGATGAGGATGGGGGGCACGGGTTTACTGTAGCGGGTCAGCAGGCTGCGGAACTCCACCTCCAGGAGCTCCTTCCCCTTTTCAAACAGAGACTTCTGCAGAAGCACAGGGAGGGGATGAAGAGGAAACACAAAGGCTGTATCCGAATGTCCACACTATTCCCTATATAGTCACTATATAGTGCTCACGCCATTTTGTAGGCGTGTCCGAATGTCCAGAGAGAAAAAAGTAGTGCACTCGAACTTTCCCACAATGCATCTGGAAAAGTCGTGAGCATCGATGGTCACTAAACGGGTCAATATTTCCCACAATGCACTGGGAGAGTGGGAGAAGAGCCTGACAGAGACAGGTCTGTGAACTAAACACGACTGAAGTAAATCAGCTGTTTCAGTCGAGTGTTTGTGTTTCTCAGGAATAAACGACCAAAATATAACCGGTTACGGTGAAAAGATGCTAACGCTAGCTGCTAACCTTTAGCTTGCGCTGTTAATTGACCGAAGAATTACATTACATTATTCCAGGAGTTTCGCGAACTTTTAGCAGATGTAGTGACTCAATCTGCTGGCACTTCGGACACCGGCCTGTGACCTACTTTGGCGTCTCTGAGCTCACGCTGGGGTGCTTTTTTTTTTTTTTTGGCTTTTTTGTGATGATGTAACGCCTGTAAAAATGACAAAACAGTCGTTCTGTTTCATAAAATAAACGTTTGTAACAATAAATAAATTCAGATTAAAAAAAAAACAAAAACATATCTGCAGCCGCAGCGCACGTGACGTCATGCAGCGCGGAGACAGTAGTGGCTTGTGTCCGAATCGCCAACAGAATCAGTGACTCTATAGTGCGGGCCTATGTAGCGAATGAGGGGTTAGGGGATAGTGTGGACATTCGGATACAGCCAAACTGTCTGTCAGTTCCCCTTAGACTCAGACTTCCTGTTGGACTTTGGACAAATACTGTTGTGCCCAGTGTTAATGTCGTCGACTAAAATATTTAGTCTTGAATAAAAAGAAATTGGACTAAAACTAGTCCAATTGAGTCCAAAAGTTTCTCATGAGACTAAAACTGTGACTAAAATGTCCAGATATTTGAGTCGACTAAAATCAGACTAAATAAAAATGAAAAGGAGAGACTAAAATCATCCAAACTTGTATTGAGCGTCTGAAAGAGCCTCAGATCATGTTTAAAGGATCAGCTCTGAGCTTTGTTCATGTGGAGCAGAAACATGAAGCAGAGGAACAACATTAAACATGATTAGAATCAATATTATCAATGCAAAGTCCACTCAATTAGTCTGAAATTTAGTCGACTAAAACTAGGCTAAAATTGAAAAGTTTTTTTTGACTAAATCTCGACTAAAATTAAACTACATTTTAGTCAAAAGACTAAAACTAAAATAAAATATGTTGTTAAAATGAACACTGCTTGTGCCCCACTGTATCTTTGTACAATGACAACGTTCTAGTTCGTAACTTCAGGATTCAGGGTGAGCTGAGGAAGTGTGAATGACACAGTAACAGGTCCAGGATCAGAGCAGGAGCAGCTGATCTGGAGCTCAAAGGATAAAAGTATAAAAGTATAAAAGTACAGGGGGCAGTACATCGTCTACAAGATCAGATCAACACGGATGTTTGGAAAATCTGCAAATTTACTTCTGATGTCGCAACAAAGGCAATGGTGGAAATAAACTAACAACATCGACTCAACAGACAGATCTCCAGTGTCAAAACTGCTGAAGGCAAATCCTTTCTCTGACGGAAAAGTCACTGTGCAACAAAGATGTTTAAAAGGAACAGACCAGCGTTTTTCCACACTGAGATATGTTCTTACCTGAGCTGTGACGAGTTCTTTAGGACCTGTCTGATCTTCCCCCGTGCCTTACTGTGCGGATGCCAAATTACTCCTGGTGAAGGTCAGACAGGTCCTAAAGAACTCGTCACAGCTAAGGTAAGAACATATCTCAGTTTGACGAAAAAATTAGAAAAAATTGACGAAAAATGGAGAAAAAATTGAGAAAAAATTGAGGAAAAAATTGAGGAAAAAATGAGAAAAAAATGAGGAAAAAATGGACGAAAAAGTGACAAAAAAGTGACGAAAAATTGAGAAAAAATTGACGAAAAATGGAGAAAAAATTGACGAAAAAATGAGAAAAAATTGACGAAAAAGTGACAAAAAAGTGACGAAAAAATGAGAAAAAATTGACGAAAAAGTGACGAAAAGTGACAAAAAATTGTGAAAAAATGGAGAAAAAAATTGAGGAAAAAATGGATGAAAAAGTGACAAAAAATTGAGGAAAAAATGGATGAAAAAGTGACAAAAAATTGAGAAAAAATGGACGAAAAAATGAGAAAAAATGGACGAAAAAATGAGAAAAAATTGACGAAAAATTGAGAAAAAATTGACGAAAAAGTGACAAAAATGAGACGACTGCCCAACAAAAAAAGTGATGAAAAAAAATCTGACGTGAGGAAAAAGATGGAAAAACAGTGGCCTGTTCCTTTAAACTTCCAAATGATTTATACTGTATTGGGATTGAGCTAAAACAACAAAACATCAGGACCTCCTTCCTCTAAGCAGAGCTAAAGAAACACAAAAGCATATGAATCGATGATGATGACCGATGCTTCCTCATGGTCATGGAGAAAGTCCCACAGACACTGAGATGTTCGTGGCTCTGTGTGAGAGTGTGAAGTCGTACCACCGTGTTGAGCTCGGGGCTGTCGGGGTTATTGTCCTGGAAATACTCCACAGCCTTCTGGATCTTAGCGATACAGGCCAGGTACTCGTCCAGACGCCCGGTCGGACTGAGGAGGAGGAGGAGGAGGAGGAAGAGCATGTTAGTCAGAGAATCACCACAGCCGTGTTGGACGAACACCTGGAAAACTACGGCCCAGAAACAGTCACTGAATAAACATCGTTGAAGAGACAGAAATCTAGCTCTAAATGTCCGGCCTGGACCTTTGCTGTTTTTCTAAACCTTTGTCTAAACACAAAAAATGACCAAAACAAATGACAAACAAATGACAAAAAAATGACAAAAAAATGACAAAAAAATGACAAAAATGTGACAAAAAATGACTAAAAAATGACAAAAAAATTACAAGAAAATGACTAAAAAATGACAAAAAATGACAAAAAAATGTGACAAAAAATGACAAAAAATGACTAAAAAATGACAAAAAAATGACAAGAAAATGACTAAAAAATGACAAAAAATGACAAAAAAATGTGACAAAAATTGACGAAAAAATGACAAAAATTTGACGAAAAAATGACAAAAAAATGACAAAAAATGACAAAAAATGACAAAAAAAATGACAAAAATGTGACAAAAAAATGACAAAAAAAATGACAAAAAAATGACAAAAAATGACAAAAATATGACAAAAAAAATGACAAAAAATGACAAAAAAAATGACAAAAAAATGACAAAAAAATGACAAAAAATGTGACAAAAAAATGACAAAAATGTGATAAAAATGTGATAAAAATGTGATAAAAATGTGACAAAAAATGACAAAAAATGACCAAAAAATGACAAAAATGTGACAAAAAATGTGATAAAAATGTGACAAAAAATGACAAAAATGTGACAAAAAATGTGACAAAAAATGACAAAAAAATGACAAAAAATGACAAAAATGTGACAAAAAATGACAAAAAATGACAAAAATGTCACAAAAAATGACAAAAAATGACAAAAATGTGACAAAAAATGACAAAAAATGTGACAAAAAAGTGACAAAAAATGACTAAAAAATGACAAAAAATGTGACAAAAATGTGATAAAAAATGATAAAAAATGTGACAAAAAATGACAAAAAATGTGACAAAAAATGTGACAAAAATGACTAAAAATGTGACAAAAAATGTGACAAAAAATGACAAAAATGTGACAAAAAATGACAAAAAAAGTGACGAAAAATGTGACAAAAAATGACAAAAATGTGACAAAAAATGACAAAAAATGTGACAAAAAATGTGACAAAAAATGTGACAAAAAATGACTAAAAAATGACAATAATTGTGACAAAAATGTGATAAAAAATGATAAAAAATGTGACAAAAAATGACAAAAAAATGACAAAAATTGTGACAAAAAATGATCAAAAATGTGACAAAAATGTGACAAAAAAATGACAAAAAATGACTAAAGAATGTGACAAAAATGTGACAAAAAATGATAAAAAATGACCAAAAAAATTGCAAAAAGTTACAAAAATGTGATTAAAATGCCCAACAAAAAAATGATGGAAAAAAAATGTGCTGACGTGAGGAAAAAGATCGTCTCGGTTCAGGCGGGAGTTAAGAGGTTAAGAATTATGTCGGCTACTCTTTCTATTTCTCACGGTGTGACCCGAGCGTCACGAACCCCTTTCACTGTTAAAACGGGGGTTGCGGCGCCAAAAGGTTGAGAACCACTGCTTTAGAAACCTTTAGAACCTGTCCCCCTCACTCACCCCTCTCAGATGATGTTCTCCTGTAGAACCCTTTAGAACCTGTCCCCCTCACTCACCCCTCTCAGATGATGTTCTCCTGTAGAACCCTTTAGAACCTGTCCTCACTCACCCCTCTCAGATGATGCGGTCCTGTAGAACCCTTTAGAACGTGTCCTCCTCACTCACCCCTCTCGGATGATGCGGTCCGTGTCCTTGGCCACGTGGTAGTATCCGATCACGTGGTCCATGCAGCTCAGAGTCTTGTCCACGTTCTCCTGGAGCCGCTGCAGGTTCTCCGTCTGCTTGTGGACCGGGATGATGGAGTTCTCCAGCTGCATCAGGCGACTCTCGAACGACGACAGGATGGACACCTGAAGGACACGAGGAGGTCAGGACGAGGAGGTCAGGGAGAGGAGGTCAGGGAGAGGAGGTCAGGGAGAGGAGGTCAGGAGGGAGAGGTCAGGAAGAGGAGGTCAGGGAGAGGATCTACAGGCCATATTCAGCGGGTTTTCTTTCATCAGAAGACGTTCATAAAATAGATTTTTTTAGAGCTGCACAAGATATCACCATCATTATCACATTATTATTATTATTATTAGGTGAAAACGTGTAAAAACAATAACATTAAACTTGTTGTTGGCCCTGACATGATTTATAACATGTGTTATAACAGGCCCAAAGATGAATGACATTAAAGTTACAGGCCAGCGTTTCTCCACACTGAGATATGTTCTTACCTGAGCTGTGACGAGTTCTTTAGGACCTGTCTGATCTTCAGTCACGTAAACACAGCGCAGACGGCGTTAGCATTTAGCCTCTCCCTCTCTCCTCTATAGCTCCAAAACAGGTCAAGATAGAAGCTACCAAGCTCTTCCACGTTTTCCCTATTTAAATATGGTTACGTGAAGTGTTCCACTACAAAGTATAATTACACACAATTAAACAATGTGGATTTTCTAAGCGGATTTTTTTCATTTTTTTGTCATATTTTTTTTCATGTTTTGTCAAATTTTGTTTTTCATTTTGTTTTTCTTTTTTTTTGTAAATTTTTTGTCATTTTTTGTCACATTTTTTGTCACATTTTTGTCATTTTTTGTCACATTTTTGTCAGTTTTTTGTCATTTTTTTGTCATTTTTTTGTCATTTTTTGTCATTTTTTTGTCATTTTTTTGTCAGTTTTTTGTCAGTTTTTTTGTAGTGGCATCCGCACAGTAAAGTGAAGATTACTGCGCAGATGCCAAACTACTCCTGGTATTATTACGCCTTACAATATAGTTCCCCTTTTATCCGCTTAGAAAATCCACATTGTTTAAAGGGGGCCTATTATGCAAAATCGACTTTTTCAAGCTTTACATCATGTTATTAAGTCATTCCCTCATTAAAAACATGCCTGAAGTGTTGCCTTAGCACATTCACGTATTTTCGAGTAATCTGTAAAAACTCCGATGGCAGCCATTTTAGGGATAAAACGCCTGATTCCTTCAGGAAACGCCTCCGACCTCCAGGATACGCCTCCGACCTTTCGTCACCAGCCGAGTAACCAACCACTGCCCCTCAGCAGAACCCCCTCCCCTCAGTGTCTAGCCCTAAGACGTAAACAGAGTCATCATGGAGGATTAGCTTCATGTGTTGTGAACCGGAGCCACAGCAGACTTTTACAAAGACACACATCAGTGTTTCTGTTACCGAAACACCCAGGATTAAAACCGGTGACAAGAACACTTATTTCAGTGTCTGGTTCTGCGCTGGGAATATAGGGCATTGATGATGCACAGAGCCTCCGGAGAAAGCTAATGCTAAGCTAAACCTCGAGTCATCACGTGAAAACGAGAAATATGCACAAATAAAGTCAATAAAACCACCACACACATAAAGAACCGTTTAACAATGATCACACACGGAGCCTGGCTTGTTGATTTGGAAGTTTATTGCTCACATTTCATCTACAATGGGTCATAGCCAAGTGGTTTTCTCCCGGAGCTAACAAGCTAGCCGCGACAAGCTAACGGGAAAATTCACTGAATACAAGCAGCATATTATGCATTGAAAACGTCACTAAAACAGGCAACTGCTTGAAGCAGCCTTTATGGTGATCACACACGGAGCCTGGCTTGTTGATTGTGTAGTTTATTGCTCACATTTCATCTACAGTGAGTCGTAGCCGAGTGGTTTTCTCCCGGAGCTAAGGCACTATTAGCCGCGACAAGCTAACAACCTTCACCTTCACAACATTCATTGAAAACAGGCAGCATATTATGCACAAATAACGTCAATAAAGCAGCAACTACTCGAAGCAGCCTTTACGATGATCACACAATGAGCCTGGCTTTACACATTTGTGGTTTATTGCAGACTTTTCATCAACAATGAGCTGTAGTCGATTATAACAAGCTAACGGGTAACCTCGAAAAACCACTGTCCACCTGCACAGATAATGACCGTCTTTGAATCGTATGGGCTCCTGCAGATCCTGGTGTCGTCCATGGGGGTATAGTTAGAGATCCATAGGGCATGGCAGATGCAAAGAGAGAGCCTCCAAACAGCAGTTATTTTTCAGGCAAGAGCCCCTTCCAAGCGTCCGGTGTGGAAGGTTCGTCTCCAAATAATATCCTGTGTGGCCATTGTTCACAAAGTGATAAACAGTAGGTCCTTTCCAACAATAAAAAGTAAAATGCACCGATCGTAGTTTCAATACAGTTGAGACAACGAGCGTAGTGTTTGTTGTGATGCCACAGACAGCGTGTGGAGGGGGCGTGTCGCAAAGGGTCAGAGGTTCTTAAAGAGACAGGGGCCTATTTCAAGTCATTCGCTACCACCATTTTGAAAGAGCAATTTTATACAAGGCAGTTATTCTAATTCACTGCATTTACAGACCAACAGACGGTCTCGTCATCATTGTAGTGTGATATAGACTGGTGCTATGTGGCTGAAAAAAGCATAATACCCCCTCTTTAATTGTGTGTAATTATACTTTGTAGTGGAACACTTCACGTAACCATATTTAAATAGGGAAAACGTGGAAGAGCTTGGTAGCTTCTATCTTGACCTGTTTTGGAGCTATAGAGGAGAGAGGGAGAGGCTAAATGCTAACGCCGTCTGCGCTGTGTTTACGTGACTGAAGATCAGACAGGTCCTAAAGAACTCGTCACAGCTCAGGTAAGAACATATCTCAGTGTGGAAAAACGCTGGCCTGTTCCTTTAAAGGCGTTAGAACGTGGTCTGTTTTCCGGCGCTGTCCCGCATTCATGCTGACAGGGAGGAAAACACAACTTTTTCTTCAACAGCAGAAAGGATCAGAGCCAGAGGACGGAGAGAGAGACGAGGAGGGAAACTCTCTGTGTTCAGCTGATCATGTGGTGGTAAAGTTTACGGCACCTGACACTGCAAAGCGAACACCACAACCTGCAAGTTCAAGCACGGCCTCAGAACATCCAGATCTGTGTAAAAGTGACGACCTGTCTCCCTCCATCTGTCCATCTGTCTCCCATTAAGCACTCACGACATCCAGCACAAAGTTACACAGACAGGAAACTGTTATGTGTTTCTGCACTGATCAGTCTTATGGAAGAGGAAATATTCAGAAACCTCAGTCTGCTGCAGGTCACTGTGTCACTCATCAGTAACACATGAACTATAAACATGAGCTTATTACAAAAACACACATTTGCGGCCTTTGAGTTGGTGTTTCTAACTTTAAGAAGAAATTAATATTCATTCTATCTTTACACCTTCCCTTTAAAATCCGAGCCTAAATGTGATGTGTGTGTTTGTGCCTCACCATGCCCTTGGTGAGCTGGTCACTCTTCTCCAGGTTTTCTCTGATGAACGACAGAGTCTCCTGCTCCTGAACATCACAATAAACACTTTAGAAACACTGAAATGCGGTTATTTTCCCTGTAATGTTGTGACGTTAGCCGCGTTAGCGTTAGCGTTAGCTTTAGCATTAGCTCGGACCTGCTTCAGCTTCTCCTCGATCTCCCGTTTCCGCGCGGAGTCCTCAGTGGGAATCATCCTGGAGCTGATGCCCATCAGGCTCTGTCTGAGGAGGAAAGAACCTGGGGGGTTTTCACGTTTACACACGGGCAGAGGAGCGGAAGGCTAACGGTGGAGATGCTAACGGTGGAGATGCTAACGGGGGAGATGCTAACGCAGTCAAAACACACGGACTTCCGGCAGCTGTCAAAACAAACCACACAAACCTCTTTCTTTTTTACATTTCTATCATTTTTAAATGTTTGTACCTTTCCCTGAACAGTTTATGGCAACGAGTTACAAAAATAAATGAGTTTTTCAATAACTGAGGAAAATACAGTAAAGAGTTTGGGAAAATCCACAGTTACCATGGAGATCCGCCATCTTTGCAGCTGTTGCATACATTCCCATAGACTAACATTCAGGGGCGGACCGGCCATATGTCCATTCTGGAAGAGCACAGAGGGGCCACCAGTCCCGCCTCAACCGAGCTTTACCCAAATCTAAAAGCTAAAAGAAAAGCATCAAAATAGCGAGAAAAAGAGGATGAAAAGTCGACAAAAACATGGACAAAAAAACAACAACTACAAAAACGTGAGAAAAACACGGACAAAAAAACTATAAAAACGTGAGAAAAACACGGACAAAAAAAACTATAAAAACGTGAGAAAAACACGGACAAAAAAAAACTATAAAAACGTGAGAAAAACACGGACAAAAAAAACGTGAGAAAAACACGGACAAAAAAAACTATAAAAACGTGAGAAAAACACGGACAAAAAAAACGTGAGAAAAACACGGACAAAAAAAACTAAAAACGTGAGAAAAACACGGACAAAAAAAAACGTGAGAAAAACACGGACAAAAAAAAACTATAAAAACGTGAGACAAACACGGACAAAAAAAAACTATAAAAACGTGAGAAAAACACGGACAAAAAAAACGTGAGAAAAACACGGACAAAAAAACTATAAAAACGTGAGAAAAACACGGACAAAAAAAACGTGAGAAAAACACGGACAAAAAAAACTACAAAAACGTGAGAAAAACACGGACAAAAAAAACGTGAGAAAAACACGGACAAAAAAACTATAAAAACGTGAGAAAAACACGGACAAAAAAACGTGAGAAAAACACGGACAAAAAAAACTATAAAAACGTGAGAAAAACACGGACAAAAAAACTATAAAAACGTGAGAAAAACACGGACAAAAAAACTATAAAAACGTGAGAAAAACACGGACAAAAAAACGTGAGAAAAACACGGACAAAAAATAACTACAAAAACGTGAGAAAAACACGGACAAAAAAAACGTGAGAAAAACACGGACAAAAAAAACTACAAAAACGTGAGAAAAACACGGACAAAAAAAACTATAAAAACGTGAGAAAAACACGGACAAAAAAAACGTGAGAAAAACACGGACAAAAAAAACTACAAAAACGTGAGAAAAACACGGACAAAAAAAAACGTGAGAAAAACACGGACAAAAAAACTATAAAAACGTGAGAAAAACACGGACAAAAAATAACTACAAAAACGTGAGAAAAACACGGACAAAAAAAACTTAAAAACGTGAGAAAAACACGGACAAAAAAACGTGAGAAAAACACGGACAAAAAATAACTACAAAAACGTGAGAAAAACACGGACAAAAAAAACTTAAAAACGTGAGAAAAACACGGACAAAAAAACTATAAAAACGTGAGAAAAACACGGACAAAAAAAACTATAAAAACGTGAGAAAAACACGGACAAAAAAAACGTGAGAAAAACACGGACAAAAAATGATAGAAAATTAACTAAAAAAACAAACAAAAATATGACAAAAATGTGACGTTTCCATCACTTTTGTAGGTCTTAGCTTTCAAATGAGGTGCTACATTGTTGCTCTCCAGTCGAGAAGCTTTTAGATTTGGGTAAAGCCCAGTATAAAAAAACATGAATCTAAAAGGAGTTCCGTGGAGTCTGGTGCACCACAAGGTTCAGTTTTGGGACCATTATTATTTATTATTTATATGAATGATTTTGCTTCTGTTTCTGCGACCGCCTTTCCCGCTCTTTTTGCTGATGATGCCGATCAAAAAAACAATAATAAAAAGCCGAATTGAGGAAAATGCACTCGTTAGTGTTAAGGCGGGGGGTCAGAGGTTAAAATATGTATTTGTGGAAGTCACAATTACGCTGATTTGGGCCAGGCTGGTCCGAGTCCAGGGCTGATTTTCAGTCCCAGTCCGGCCCTGCTAACATTAGCTAAAAACAGTACAAGAAAGTGGAGAAAAAAGCCGTGAAACAGATTTAGCTGCTGAGCTACTGCTGGTAAATACATTACATTATATTTATTACACTGTGGTGTTTTAATGTGAACAATAACTCCAGTATTTCACCTTTTTAAATCTCCATTCGTTTATTATTGGTGCCACTCCCATGATGCTTAGCGATTTGACATCACATTCCAGAACTCTGTTTTTCATTTTCCTCCAGTTCGACTTTCACAGGTTTAAAAAGCAGACGAGGCTGAGGATGAAAAAGACCCTTGTGTGTGAGTTTTGTAGATCTTAGCTTTCAAATGAGGCGTTCTATTCTGGCCACAGGCTGTGAGCTCTAGATGAGAAGCTTTTAGATTTGAGTAAAGCTGAACTGGAGAAAATGTGCTCGGTGAAGGCCAAGGGTAAGAGGTTAATACTAAACAAAATACAAGGATATGTTAGTCATTACAGCTTAAGGAACTCGAGTTACAAGTGAATGAACTAAGATCAGATCTTTAGTCTGGGCTGAACATCATCACAACTAGTCCACGGTTCAGTCCAGGTCTGTGTCCAGGTCTTTGTCCCGGTTCAGTCCAGGTCTTTGTGTCTTTGTCCTGGTCCAGCCCAGGTCTTTGTCCCGGTCCAGTCCAGGTCTTTGTCCCGGTTCAGTCCAGGTCTTTGTGTCTTTGTCCTGGTCCAGCCCAGGTCTTTGTCCCGGTCCAGTCCAGGTCTTTGTCCCGGTCCAGCCCAGGTCTTTGTCCCGGTCCAGTCCAGGTCTTTGTGTCTTTGTCCCGGTTCAGTCCAGGTCTTTGTCCCGGTCCAGTCCAGGTCTTTGTGTCTTTGTCCCGGTCCAGTCCAGGTCTTTGTCCCGGTCCAGCCCTGGTCTTTGTCCCGGTCCAGCCCAGGTCTTTGTCCCGGTCCAGTCCAGGTCTTTGTCCCGGTCCAGCCCAGGTCTTTGTCCCGGTCCAGCCCAGGTCTTTGTCCCGGTCCAGTCCAGGTCTTTGTGTCTTTGTCCCGGTTCAGTCCAGGTCTTTGTCCCGGTCCAGTCCAGGTCTTTGTGTCTTTGTCCCGGTCCAGTCCAGGTCTTTGTCCCGGTCCAGTCCAGGTCTGTGTCCAGGTCTTTGTCCCGGTCCAGTCCAGGTCTTTGTCCCGGTCCAGCCCAGGTCTTTGTGTCTTTGTCCCGGTCCAGCCCAGGTCTTTGTCCCGGTCCAGCCCAGGTCTTTGTCCCGGTCCAGCCCAGGTCTTTGTCCCGGTCCAGCCCAGGTCTTTGTCCCGGTCCAGCCCAGGTCTTTGTGTCCCTCAGACTCTCTCCGTCTGTGGGAATGCTCCTCCTTTGTGTTTTGGGGACTCTGATGAGGTTTGACCCTGCCGGGCTCCCATCTGTCGGGCAGCAGCTGGAGCAGACAAAGCCGTGATGTGGAGGTGGAACTGTGTCCTGCTGCTTTGGGCCTGAGGCGGGCGGATCCGCTTTCACTCACGGACAATAGAGACACACTTTCAGAGGGACAAAGAGTCTCACTCAGATGATTCAGACTCACCACACACGACCAGCGTGAGCATCTGGAACATCTGTCCATATTTACAAACCGTCCAGAACATTCACTGTGTCTAAACTCATTCTCCTCCACATTTATTAAAGATCTGCACATTCACAACATCCACTTTCTCTCCAACATCAGCGTGTCTCATCTTCTCCTGCTGTTTCTGTGAAAGTGATTGTTATTGATGAGGTTATAACACATAACAGTGTATTCACCTGTTATAACACGTCATCACTGCTTACACAATAATATCATCAAAACAATAATATACAGTCTATGCTGATAACTGCACGTGCTCACTGAAAGTGGATCCAGTTTAATCCGGTTTAATCATGTTTAATCCAGTTTTGATCCATGTTTTATCCAGTTTAATCATGTTATATCCAGTTTTATCCAGTTTAGATCCATGTTTTATCCTGTTTAATCCTGTTTTGATCCATGTTTTATCCTGTTTAATCGTGTTATATCCAGTTTTATCCAGTTTAGATCAATGTTTTATCCCGGTTTTGTCCTGTTTAATCGTGTTTTATCGTGTTTTATCCTGTTTAATTGTGTTTTATCCAGTTTTTATCCAGTTTTATCCAGTTTAATCGTGTTTTATCCAGTTTTATCCAGTTTTGATCCATGTTTTATCCTGTTTTATCCCGGGTTTATCATGTTTTATCCATGTTTTATCCAGTTTTATCCTGTTTAATCGTGTTTAATCCAGTTTTATCCAGTTTAGATCCATGTTATATCCAGTTTTTATCCATGTTTTATCCTGTTTTATCCTGTTTTGATCCATGTTTTATCCAGTTTAATCGTGTTTTATCCTGTTTTATCGTGTTTAATCGTGTTTTATCCAGTTTTATCCCGTTTTGATCCATGTTTTATCCGGGTTTTGTCCTGTTTCATTGTGTTATATCCAGTTTTATCCAGTTTAATCGTGTTTTATCGTGTTTTATCCAGTTTAGTTCCATGTTTTATCCTGTTTTATCCCGGTTTTGTCCTGTTTTATCCTGTTTTGTCCTGTTTTATCCTGTTTTATCCTGTTTTATCCTGTTTTATCCCGGTTTTATCCCGGTTTTGTCTGTTTTATCTGTTTTATCCCGGTTTTATCTGTTTTATCCTGGTTTTGTCTGTTTTATCCCCGGTTTTATCTGTTTTATCCTGGTTTTGTCTGTTTTATCCCCGGTTTTGTCTGTTTTATCCCCGGTTTTATCTGTTTTATCCCGGTTTTATCTGTTTTATCCTGTTTTGTCCTGTTTTATCCTGTTTTGTCCTGTTTTGTCCTGTTTTATCCTGTTTTGTCCTGTTTTATCCTGTTTTATCCTGTTTTATCCTGTTTTATCCCGGTTTTATCCCGGTTTTGTCTGTTTTATCTGTTTTATCCCGGTTTTATCTGTTTTATCCTGGTTTTGTCTGTTTTATCCTGGTTTTGTCTGTTTTATCCCCGGTTTTATCTGTTTTATCCTGGTTTTGTCTGTTTTATCCTGTTTTATCCTGTTTTATCCTGTTTTATCCCGGTTTTATCCCGGTTTTGTCTGTTTTATCTGTTTTATCCCGGTTTTATCTGTTTTATCCTGGTTTTGTCTGTTTTATCCCCGGTTTTGTCTGTTTTATCCTGGTTTTGTCTGTTTTATCCTGGTTTTGTCTGTTTTATCCCCGGTTTTATCTGTTTTATCCTGGTTTTGTCTGTTTTATCCTGTTTTATCCTGTTTTATCCTGTTTTATCCCGGTTTTATCCCGGTTTTGTCTGTTTTATCCTGTTTTATCCTGTTTTATCCTGTTTTATCCCGGTTTTATCCCGGTTTTGTCTGTTTTATCTGTTTTATCCCGGTTTTATCTGTTTTATCCTGGTTTTGTCTGTTTTATCCCCGGTTTTGTCTGTTTTATCCTGGTTTTGTCTGTTTTATCCCCGGTTTTGTCTGTTTTATCCTGGTTTTGTCTGTTTTATCCCCGGTTTTATCTGTTTTATCCTGGTTTTGTCTGTTTTATCCCCGGTTTTGTCTGTTTTATCCTGGTTTTGTCTGTTTTATCCTGGTTTTGTCTGTTTTATCCCCGGTTTTATCTGTTTTATCCTGGTTTTGTCTGTTTTATCCTGTTTTATCCTGTTTTATCCTGTTTTATCCCGGTTTTATCCCGGTTTTGTCTGTTTTATCCTGTTTTATCCTGTTTTATCCTGTTTTATCCCGGTTTTATCCCGGTTTTGTCTGTTTTATCTGTTTTATCCCGGTTTTATCTGTTTTATCCTGGTTTTATCTGTTTTATCCCCGGTTTTGTCTGTTTTATCCCCGGTTTTGTCTGTTTTATCCCCGGTTTTATCTGTTTTATCCCGGTTTTATCTGTTTTGTCCTGTTTTATCCTGTTTTATCTGTTTTGTCCCGGTTTTGTCCTGTTTTATACTGTTTTATCCCGGTTTTATCATGTTTTATCCCGGGTTTATCCTGTTTAATCGTGTTTTATCTGTTTTATCCCGGTTTTATCTGTTTTATCCCGGTTTTATCCTGTTTTATCCCGGTTTTGTCTGTTTTATCCCGGGTTTATCCTGTTTTATCCCGGTTTTGTCTGTTTTATCCCGGTTTTGTCTGTTTTATCCCGGTTTTGTCTGTTTTATCCCGGTTTTATCCTGCTCTTCCTGAAACCGAACCCTTTAAACTGAAGAAGCCTCTGTTTGAAAACCCTCCGCTGACGGACACCTCTCTCAGCCAATCACAGCCCGGCGGGGGCGGGGCCAGCTCTCTGTTGTTGAGACGCCGCTCGGAACCCTCGGTCTCTGTCGGACTTTCTCCGGATTCTGACGAAACCTGCGCCGAAACCGAAGGACTCACGGACACCGGGCTCTCCGGGGGAACCTGCCCTCACCCGGGATGCTTCACCTCGGCCTCTGAAGTCAGTATTTACCCGGGAAACCCCTCCGTTTCTGCGGCGAAGCCTCCGTCCGTAACCGTTAGTAACGCTAGCCTCCATCACAGCGCGGCACATCCTCAGCCTTTCCCTTTAGAATCAGCTTTATTTCAGTTTGTCCACTTTACAAACTCACGGACTGTGTTCACTGAAGCCTCGCGGAGCTTCTGGTCTTTTCGTTTGTGCTTCTTCTGTTCGTTACGAAGCGTTTCCCCTGGATTCAAACACAGACCGGGACGTTAGCTCAGATTTACGGATCAATGACTGCGTTTGGGTAGAGTTTAGGAACTTTAGTGCTGGTTTATATATGTGTGTGTGTGTGCGTGTGCGTGTGCGTGTGTGTGTGTGTGTGAAGGTTCATAAAGGAGGGTTTCTTTAGTTTCTCATGGTGACCAGTGAGAAATGCACCTGCTGCTGAGGGGAACCATAGAGGAACTACAGAGGAACTACAGAGGAACCACAAGTCACACTTCCACCAAGGTGCTGGTTCTCGTGCCGGGTTGGTTCCATACTTAGCCCTTTCCCACCAGGCTGGTGCCGGTGCTGGACAGCATGTTAGCCTTTAGCTTCAAGACAAACTATCAATCCTTTATGATCACAGGCGTCTCCTCTGAACTCCTACATCAACGTTTGAACACAGTAAAAAATCATCGACCAGGAACTCACCGCCCACAACGTCATCTTTAGAAAATGTGATTATTATTCCAGGAAAAGAAAACAGACAGGAAGTACTGGCGCTCACACCTTCAGGTCAGAGGAGCTAGCATAGCCACACCGTGCAACAAGCCAATTAGGACCAATCGTCTTGATGATCCACCCGGAAATACAACATCCTCCGCTAGACCTTTAACAGTTGATTTCTTCTTTCTAACTCTTGTTTTAGCTGAAGAGCTTAAAGCAAAACAACAGTTTCCTCCACAGAGACTGTTTTGGCTTCTCCAGGAAGTTCTAAGCACAAACTAACTCATATTGATTGTTTGTTGGAGGAGAGAGCCCCGCCCCCAGCCGCTGACATCACTGCTGCTCGTTTCTTGGTCCAGCTTTTAACTGGTTCCCGACCGGCACCAGATTTTGGAACCAAGAGCCAGCGTTTTTTCAGTGGAAAAACGAAAGAACCGGTTCTGAAACTGGCCCAGAACCAGCACCGGCACCAGCCTGGTGGAAAAGGGCTCACAGAGGAACCGCAGAGAAAACACAGAGGAACCACAGAGGAACCACAGAGGAACCACAGAGGGTTATTGCAGGGATGTTATTACAGGGTTATTACAGATGGTAATAACGGTTTAAGACATGACGTGTCCAGTTTGGAAACGCTTCACCAAAATATGATGATCTAAGGAGACACTTTGGTCACGATACAGTTTTATGATTTGTAACATGTTGAATGTGTAAATATGTTCAGAGTTTATAAACCAAACGCCTCTGATCTGAGGTCAGTGTTCAGAGCTGATCTGAGGTCTGTGTTCAGAGCTGATCTGAGGTCAGTGTTCAGAGCTGATCTGGGGTCTGTGATGTTCAGAGCTGATCTGAGGTCAGTGTTCAGAGCTGATCTGAGGTCAGTGATCAGAGCTGATCTGGGGTCTGTGTTCAGAGCTGATCTGGGGTCTGTGTTCAGAGCTGATCTGAGGTCTGTGTTCAGAGCTGATCTGAGGTCTGTGATCTGAGGTCTGTGATCAGAGCTGATCTGGGGTCTGTGTTCAGGTGAAGGAGGACGATGCATACGTCCCGAAGCCCCGCCTCCGCCCCGCCCTCCTCAGGTGTGTCTCCAGGTGAAGCTCTGGACCTGAGCGTCAGCGGCTCCAAACTCGCCATGACCCGCCGCCCGAGCTCCGCCTCCCCCGGGAAGAGCTCCGCCTCCACCAGCAAGAGCTCCGCCTCCACCAGCAAGAGCTCCGCCTCCACCGCGAAAACCTTCGTCCGCTCGGTGTCAGTGATCGGGGAGAGAAGCCACAAGCACCGCAACGCTCTGGTGAGTAGTCCCGGCGGACGATCCATCGCCCTCTGACCCGTCTGTAATCTGATACGTGTGTGTTCCAGAGCGATGTTCTAGGCTCTCGCTCCATCAAGAACCTCCGCCGCTCCAACAGCACCACCCAGGTCCATCACATCCACCGAGGAGCTCACAGGTCAGATCCTAAACATCCATCACATCCACCGAGGAGCTCACAGGTCAGATTAGGGCTGCTCGATTATTGAAAAAATAATAATCACGATTATTTTTGTCATAATTGAAATCACGATTATTCAAACGATTATTTGTTGCCTTTAAAAAAAATCCATCAAAAAAGTGACAAAAATCCATAAAAAACGACAAAAATCCATTAAAAAAGTGACAAAAATCCATTAAAAAAGTGACAAAAATCCATAAAAAACGACAAAAATCCATCAAAAAAGTGACAAAAATCCATTAAAAAAGTGACAAAAATCCATCAAAAAAGTGACAAAAATCCATTAAAAAAGTGACAAAAATCCATTAAAAAAGTGACAAAAATCCATTAAAAAAGTGACAAAAATCCATTAAAAAAGTGACAAAAATCCATTAAAAAAGTGACAAAAATCCATTAAAAAAGTGACAAAAATCCATTAAAAAAGTGACAAAAATCAAGCAAAAAAGTGACAAAAATCCCAAAATTTAAAATTTGAAAAAGAACAAAGAAAAAAAATAATTGAAAAACAAACCAAAAAAAAATAAAATTATAATAGATTTTTTGCGATTATGCTAATTTTGTAATCGAAATCGTAATCGAATTTCGATTAATTGCACAGCCCTAGGTCAGATCCTAAACATCCATCACATCCACCGAGGAGCTCACAGGTCAGATCCAGGTCCACACTGACGTTAAAGCAGAACTCTCCGACTCCAGGCTCTGGGCACATTCCTCCAGTCAGTCACAGAGAGCAGGACTGTATGCTAATATATGCTAATGCTAACGCTAAAGGCAGCAGCTGGAGGCCGTGACCCCCGACCCCTCTGCACACGCTCAGTCTGCAGCTGCTCCCCCTCCTCCCACACTCCCCCTGACCCCAACATCACTCTTTAAAGCCACACTTTAGAGCATTCTGCGGCGCCTCCTGGTGGTCACACATGTACTGCGGCGCCTCCTGGTGGCCACACAGACCGTTTTCATTGTGTTCCTCCTCTGTCTACAGCCCAGAGCCTCACGACGAGTACCTGACTCTGCTGAGCTCCGACGCCCGCAACAAACTCAGCAAGGACGCCACCACCTGGAACATACTGGTACTACACTCTCTGTGCCCAGGCCTAACCACACAGGAGCCTCTCTGACCTGTAGTGTCTCCTCAGGACGATCAGCCCCGCCCTGGGCCTCCACACAGCCCTCGCTCCTGCAGCAGCCTGGACTCTCAGGGCGGAAACAGGAGGAGAGAGGCCACGGTCAGCCTGGCTGCCACCTTCACCGCCAACAACAGGTACATATGTCCTTCACCGCCAACAACAGGTACATATGTCCTTCACCGCCAACAACAGGTACATATGTCCTTCACCAACAACAACAAGTACATATGTCCTTCACCAACAACAACAGGTACATATGTCCTTCACCAACAACAACAGGTACATATGTCCTTCACCAACAACAACAGGTACATATGTCCTTCACCAACAACAACAGGTACATATGTCCTTCACCAACAACAACAGGTACATATGTCCTTCACCAACAACAACAGGTACATATGTCCTTCACCACCAACAACAGGTACATATGTCCTTCACCAACAACAACAGGTACATATGTCCTTCACCACCAACAACAGGTACATATGTCCTTCACCACCAACAACAGGTACATATGTCCTTCACCACCAACAACAGGTACATATGTCCTTCACCAACAACAACAGGTACATATGTCCTTCACCAACAACAACAGGTACATATGTCCTTCACCACCAACAACAGGTACATATGTCCTTCACCAACAACAACAGGTACATATGTCCTTCACCAACAACAACAGGTACACATGTCCTTCACCATCAACAACAGGTACATATGTCCTTCACCGCCAACAACAGGTACATATGTCCTTCACCACCAACAACAGGTACATATGTCCTTCACCAACAACAACAACAGGTACATATGTCCTTCACTAACAACAACAACAACAGGTACATATGTCCTTCACTAACAACAACAACAACAACAGGTACATATGTCCTTCACCGCCAACAACAGGTACATATGTCCTTCACCAACAACAACAGGTACATATGTCCTTCACCAACAACAACAGGTACATATGTCCTTCACCAACAACAACAGGTACATATGTCCTTCACCAACAACAACAGGTACATATGTCCTTCACCAACAACAGGTACATATGTCCTTCACCAACAACAACAGGTACATATGTCCTTCACCAACAACAACAGGTACATATGTCCTTCACCAACAACAACAGGTACATATGTCCTTCACCAACAACAACAAGTACATATGTCCTTCACCAACAACAACAGGTACATATGTCCTTCACCAACAACAACAGGTACATATGTCCTTCACCAACAACAGGTACATATGTCCTTCACCAACAACAGGTACATATGTCCTTCACCAACAACAGGTACATATGTCCTTCACCAACAACAGGTACATATGTCCTTCACCAACAACAGGTACATATGTCCTTCACCAACAACAACAACAACAGGTACATATGTCCTTCACCAACAACAGGTACATATGTCCTTCACTGCCAACAACAGGTACATATGTCCTTCACCAACAACAACAGGTACACATGTCCTTCACCAACAACAACAGGTACATATGTCCTTCACCACCAACAACAGGTACATATGTCCTTCACCAACAACAGGTACATATGTCCTTCACCACCAACAACAGGTACATATGTCCTTCACCAACAACAACAGGTACATATGTCCTTCACCAACAACAGGTACATATGTCCTTCACCAACAACAACAACAACAGGTACATATGTCCTTCACCAACAACAGGTACATATGTCCTTCACTGCCAACAACAGGTACATATGTCCTTCACCAACAACAACAGGTACATATGTCCTTCACCACCAACAACAGGTACATATGTCCTTCACCAACAACAGGTACATATGTCCTTCACCACCAACAACAGGTACATATGTCCTTCACCAACAACAACAGGTACATATGTCCTTCACCAACAACAACAGGTACATATGTCCTTCACCAACAACAACAGGTACATATGTCCTTCACCAACAACAGGTACACATGTCCTTCACCAACAACAACAGGTACATATGTCCTTCACCACCAACAACAGGTACATATGTCCTTCACCAACAACAACAGGTACACATGTCCTTCACCAACAACAACAGGTACATATGTCCTTCACCAACAACAACAGGTACATATGTCCTTCACCAACAACAACAGGTACACATGTCCTTCACCGCCAACAACAGGTACATATGTCCTTCACCAACAACAACAGGTACATATGTCCTTCACCAACAACAGGTACACATGTCCTTCACCAACAACAGGTACATATGTCCTTCACCAACAACAGGTACATATGTCCTTCACCAACAACAACAACAGGTACATATGTCCTTCACCAACAACAACAGGTACATATGTCCTTCACCTCCAACAACAGGTACATATGTCCTTCACCAACAACAACAGGTACATATGTCCTTCACCACCAACAACAGGTACACATGTCCTTCACCAACAACAGTTACACATGTCCTTCACCAACAACAGGTACATATGTCCTTCACCGCCAACAACAGGTACATATGTCCTTCACCAACAACAACACATGTCCTTCACCGCCAACAACAGGTACATATGTCCTTCACCACCAACAACAACAGGTACATATATCCTTCACCAACAACAGGTACATATGTCCTACACCAACAACAACAGGTACATATATCCTTCACCAACAACAGGTACATATGTCCTACACCAACAACAACAGGTACATATGTCCTTCACCAACAACAACAGGTACATATGTCCTTCACCGCCAACAACAGGTACATATGTCCTTCACCAACAACAGGTACATATGTCCTACACCAACAACAACAGGTACATATGTCCTTCACCAACAACAACAGGTACATATGTCCTTCACCGCCAACAACAGGTACATATGTCCTTCACCAACAACAGGTACATATGTCCTACACCAACAACAACAGGTACATATGTCCTACACCAACAACAACAGGTACATATGTCCTTCACCAACAACAACAGGTACATATGTCCTTCACCGCCAACAACAGGTACATATGTCCTTCACCAACAACAGGTACATATGTCCTTCACCAACAACAGGTACATATGTCCTTCACCAACAACAACAGGTACATATGTCCTTCACCAACAACAACAGGTACATATGTCCTTCACCAACAACAACAGGTACATATGTCCTTCACCAACAACAACAGGTACATATGTCCTTCACCAACAACAACAGGTACATATGTCCTTCACCAACAACAACAGGTACATATGTCCTTCACCTCCAACAGGTACATATGTCCTTCACCAACAACAGGTACATATGTCCTTCACCAACAACAGGTACATATGTCCTTCACCAACAACAACAGGTACATATGTCCTTCACCAACAACAGGTACATATGTCCTTCACCACCAACAACAGGTACATATGTCCTTCACCACCAACAACAGGTACATATGTCCTTCACCAACAACAACAGGTACATATGTCCTTCACCAACAACAGGTACATATGTCCTTCACCAACAACAACAGGTACATATGTCCTTCACCAACAACAACAGGTACATATGTCCTTCACCAACAACAGGTACATATGTCCTTCACCACCAACAACAGGTACATATGTCCTTCACCACCAACAACAGGTACATATGTCCTTCACCAACAACAACAGGTACATATGTCCTTCACCAACAACAGGTACATATGTCCTTCACCGCCAACAACAGGTACATATGTCCTTCACCAACCAACAACAGGTACACATGTCCTTCACCAACAACAGGTACATATGTCCTTCACCAACAACAGGTACATATGTCCTTCACCTCCAACAACAGGTACACATGTCCTTCACCAACAACAACAACAGGTACATATGTCCTTCACCAACAACAGGTACATATGTCCTTCACCAACAACAGGTACATATGTCCTTCACCAACAACAACAACAGGTACATATGTCCTTCACCAACAACAACAGGTACATATGTCCTTCACCAACAACAGGTACATATGTCCTTCACCGCCAACAACAGGTACATATGTCCTTCACCATCAACAACAGGTACATATGTCCTTCACCACCAACAACATGTACATATGTCCATTCTGCCTGCAGACATTATGGGATGTTCGTCTGATCAGGGGAAACAGTACTTTTATCTAAAGGTTAAACATGTGTTTCAGGAGCAACAAAGGCGCCGTGGGAAACTCTGTCACCACCATTTTACAAAATAACCACAACTCAGACAAACCCCAGACGCCCAAGAGCTCCAACACCAGGCCGGCCTTCAAGTACGTATGAACTACAGTACAGGTCACTGTATGAACACTACAGGTCACTGTTTGAACACTACAGGTCACTGTATGAACACTACAGGTCACTGTATAAACACTACAGGTCACTGTATAAACACTACAGGTCACTGTATAAACACTTCAGGTCACTGTATGAACACTACAGGTCACTGTATGAACACTTCAGGTCACTGTATAAACACTACAGGTCACTGTATAAACACTACAGGTCATTGTATGAACACTTCAGGTCACTGTATGAACACTTCAGGTCACTGTATAAACACTACAGGTCACTGTATAAACACTACAGGTCATTGTATGAACACTTCAGGTCACTGTATGAACACTACAGGTCACTGTATAAACACTACAGGTCACTGTATGAACACTACAGGTCACTGTATAAACACTACAGGTCACTGTATAAACACTACAGGTCACTGTATAAACACTACAGGTCACTGTATAAACACTACAGGTCACTGTATGAACACTACAGGTCACTGTATAAACACTACAGGTCACTGTATGAACTACACTACAGGTCACTGTATGAACACTACAGGTCACTGTATAAACACTTCAGGTCACTGTATGAACACTACAGGTCACTGTATAAACACTTCAGGTCACTGTATAAACACTTCAGGTCACTGTATAAACACTACAGGTCACTGTATAAACACTTCAGGTCACTGTATAAACACTACAGGTCACTGTATAAACACTACAGGTCACTGTATAAACACTACAGGTCACTGTATAAACTACACTTCAGGTCACTGTATAAACACTACAGGTCACTGTATAAACACTACAGGTCACTGTATGAACACTACAGGTCACTGTATAAACACTACAGGTCACTGTATAAACACTACAGGTCACTGTATAAACACTACAGGTCACTGTATAAACACTACAGGTCACTGTATGAACACTACAGGTCACTGTATGAACACTACAGGTCACTGTTTGAACACTACAGGTCACTGTATGAACACTACAGGTCACTGTATGAACACTACAGGTCACTGTTTGAACACTACAGGTCACTGTATAAACACTACAGGTCACTGTATAAACACTACAGGTCACTGTATAAACACTACAGGTCACTGTATGAACACTACAGGTCACTGTATAAACACTACAGGTCACTGTATAAACACTACAGGTCACTGTATAAACACTACAGGTCACTGTATAAACACTACAGGTCACTGTATAAACACTACAGGTCACTGTATGAACACTACAGGTCACTGTTTGAACACTACAGGTCACTGTATGAACACTACAGGTCACTGTATGAACACTACAGGTCACTGTTTGAACACTACAGGTCACTGTAGGAACACTACAGGTCACTGTATGAACACTACAGGTCACTGTATGAACACTACAGGTCACTGTATAAACACTACAGGTCACTGTATGAACACTACAGGTCACTGTTTGAACACTACAGGTCACTGTATGAACACTACAGGTCACTGTATGAACACTACAGGTCACTGTATGAACACTACAGGTCACTGTTTGAACACTACAGGTCACTGTATGAACACTACAGGTCACTGTATAAACACTACAGGTCATTGTATAAACACTACAGGTCACTGTATGAACACTACAGGTCACTGTATGAACACTACAGGTCACTGTATAAACACTACAGGTCACTGTATAAACACTACAGGTCACTGTATGAACACTACAGGTCACTGTATGAACACTACAGGTCACTGTATAAACACTACAGGTCACTGTATAAACACTACAGGTCACTGTATAAACACTTCAGGTCGGATAGGATAGGATGTACTCAGTCTTTCCTTCATTCAGGTGAAGGAAATTCTGGGAGAGCCATTGTTTGATGGTGTGAAGGCAGTTGTAGAGAGGGTCCAATGCAGCACTGTTGCTCAGAGTCACAGGGAGGTAGATCTGGAGGTCGTCTGCATAGAAATGAAAGTGGACGTTGTGTTTAGAGATGAGTTGACCAAGTGGCAGCATGTACAGTGAAAACAGAATAGGGCCAAGAATGGATCCTTGGGGCACACCGGATGACAGAGGAGCAGCTGAGGAGGAACAGTCATTGAGCATTACGGAAAAAGTTCTGTTTGTGAGATATGATGAAAACCATCTGAGAGCCATGCCCTGCAGACCGACAGTGTGTTGAAGTCGGGAGATGAGGATGTTATGATCCACGGTGTCAAATGCAGCGGTCAGGTCCAGTAGCACCAAAACCACAGAGCTTTTACTGTCCAGGGCTCCCAGGATGTCATTATGGACCCTCAGTAACGCTGATTCGGTGCTATGCCTAGACCTGAAGCCGGACTGGAACTTATCAGCTATTGCGTGCAGTTGGAGGTGAGACTGAAGCTGGGAGACAACAAGCTTCTCCATCAGCTTAGACAGGAACGGGAGATGAGATATTGGGCGGAAGTTGGACAGTGTGGAGGGATCAAGGTTGGGCTTCTTGAGCAGCGGTCTGACAATGGCATGTTTGAGAGCAGTGGGAACAGTGCCCAAACTGAGACAACTGTTTATAAAGGAGACAAGGCAGGGACCCACGATGTCAATAGCCTCCTTCATAATTTAACACTACATGGTCACTGTATAAACACTACAGGTCACTGTATAAACACTACAGGTCACTGTATGAACACTACAGGTCACTGTATGAACACTACAGGTCACTGTATGAACACTACAGTTCACTGTATAAACACTACAGGTCATTGTATGAACACTACAGGTCACTGTATGAACACTACAGGTCACTGTATAAACACTACAGGTCACTGTATAAACACTACAGGTCACTGTATAAACACTACAGGTCACTTTATAAACACTTCAGGTCACTGTATGAACACTTCAGGTCACTGTATAAACACTACAGGTCACTGTATAAACACTACAGGTCACTGTATAAACACTACAGGTCACTTTATAAACACTACAGGTCACTGTATAAACACTACAGGTCACTGTATAAACACTACAGGTCACTTTATAAACACTTCAGGTCACTGTATGAACACTTCAGGTCACTGTATAAACACTACAGGTCACTGTATAAACACTACAGGTCACTGTATAAACACTACAGGTCACTTTATAAACACTACAGGTCACTGTATAAACACTACAGGTCACTGTATAAACACTACAGGTCACTTTATAAACACTTCAGGTCACTGTATGAACACTTCAGGTCACTGTATAAACACTACAGGTCACTGTATGAACACTTCAGGTCACTGTATAAACACTTCAGGTCACTGTATAAACACTTCAGGTCACTGTATAAACACTTCAGGTCACTGTATGAACACTACAGGTCACTGTATGAACACTTCAGGTCACTGTATGAACACTACAGGTCACTGTATAAACACTTCAGGTCACTGTATAAACACTTCAGGTCACTGTATAAACACTTCAGGTCACTGTATGAACACTACAGGTCACTGTATGAACACTTCAGGTCACTGTATGAACACTACAGGTCACTGTATGAACAATACAGGTCACTGTATAAACACTTCAGGTCACTGTATAAACACTTCAGGTCACTGTATGAACACTACAGGTCACTGTATAAACACTTCAGGTCACTGTATAAACACTTCAGGTCACTGTATAAACACTTCAGGTCACTGTATGAACACTACAGGTCACTGTATGAACACTACAGGTCACTGTATGAACACTACAGGTCACTGTATGAACACTACAGGTCACTGTTTGAACACTACAGGTCACTGTATGAACACTACAGGTCACTGTTTGAACACTACAGGTCACTGTTTGAACACTACAGGTCACTGTATGAACACTACAGGTCACTGTATAAACACTTCAGGTCACTGTATAAACACTTCAGGTCACTTTATAAACACTTCAGGTCACTGTATAAACACTTCAGGTCACTTTATAAACACTTCAGGTCACTGTATAAACACTTCAGGTCACTTTATAAACACTTCAGGTCACTGTATGAACACTACAGGTCACTGTATGAACACTTCAGGTCACTGTATAAACACTACAGGTCACTATATAAACACTACAGGTCACTGTATAAACACTACAGGTCACTGTATAAACACTTCAGGTCACTTTATAAACACTTCAGGTCACTGTATAAACACTACAGGTCACTGTATAAACACTACAGGTCACTGTATAAACACTACAGGTCACTATATAAACACTACAGGTCACTGTATAAACACTACAGGTCACTATATAAACACTACAGGTCACTGTATAAACACTACAGGTCACTGTATAAACACTACAGGTCATCATGTGTCCACAGTAACCTCCTGAAGGCCCACGATGAGGTCAGCACAGACGCCGCCTCCCTCACCAAATCACAGAAGAACTTCACCTCCTGCGGCTCCAGCCCCCTGCAGCGCAGCAGCGCCCCCCACAGGAGGAGAGAGGTCACTGAGGAGGAGCTCAGCAGCGCCCCCCACAGGAGGAGAGAGGTCACTGAGGAGGAGCTCAGCAGCGCCCCCCACAGGAGGAGAGAGGTCACTGAGGAGGAGCTCAGCAGCGCCCCCCACAGGAGGAGAGAGGTCACTGAGGAGGAGCTCAGCAGCGCCCCCCACAGGAGGCAAGAGGTCACTGAGGAGGAGCTCAGCAGCGCCCCCCACAGGAGGAGAGATGTCGCTGAGGAGGAGCTCAGCAGCGCCCCCCACAGGAGGAGAGAGGTCACTGAGGAGGAGGCTGAGAGGTGTTTATAACATGTTTTATCTACGATGGACTCGTGTCAGGAAGTAACATCTGCTGTGGTCGCTCCAGGTTCATCGAGCAGGTGAACGATGCCGCGCTCACCATCCAGCGCTGGTTCAGACGCCAACGCCAGAGGAGGCGGAGCCAACAGAGCCAGGAGGAGGAGCAACAGCAGCAGCAGAACCTGGAGCAGGAGGCACAGGGCGAGCTGCAGCGACTGCTCAGCTCCAAACGCAAGGCCAGTTTTCTTAGTTACTCTCTCTTTACCTGGTTTGTTCTCTTTCCCACGCTTTTTCATTCACACACACTGACATGTTTGGTATCCACGTGTAGCAGGAAAGGCTGTGACCCAAATATGGTCATTTCCTTTGTGGGCGACAGCAGCGGCTAAAGACGGGGGGAATGAACACAGATCTGATTCCAGAGTTACTGAGCTTTGAACCATCCTTTCACACAGACGTCTCTACATTGATCTGGTTTCCGTGTCTCACTGCAGCGTCTGGCCTTAACTCTGTGCTTTTACTGTGAAGGAGTGGGAGCGGCGAGCGTCAGAGCAGCGGCGAGCGTCAGAGCAGCGGCGAGCGTCAGAGCAGCGGCGAGCGTCAGAGCAGCGGCGCTCGGAGCAGCACAAAGACGAGGACAGACGGAGGATCCGAGAGGAGAAGGCTCGCCTCGCCCGCCTGCAGGCCGTTCAGGTCCGGACTCACATTCACTCACTGGCCTTAAATACAGGAACTTTGTAGCAGCTGTTCTCTTAATCTGATGTGTTTGTCTGGCAGAAACCGTCCTCATTGTGCCTTTATCGGCACAAACCCGAGTGTGTCTGAATCATCCACAAATCTCTTCTCAGTTCGATGATTACGCTTCATCTTTCATGAAATATCAAAGGTTTTCATACCGAGACCAAGACATTAAACTATTTCACGCTTTTCATCAGCAGAGAGATCCTTTTTCTTTCCCTTATTGCTTGAAAATGATGATCTGCTTAATAAAGTGGAACATCCTTTTTCAGTAGTTTCTCCCTTAACCTGAAAACTGATCATCCCAGGTCTCTGAGACACGACACCATCCATGAGTTTCATTATTATTGTTTTTTTGTACCTTTTTGACACAAAAATACAAATACAAATATACAAATATAAAAATGTGTGACGCCCCCTGCTGGTGTGTGACGCCCCCTGCTGGTGTGTGCAGGAGCTGCAGCAGAGGAGAGCGCAGCGTTCTTTAGAGCCGCAGTTTAACGCAGAAGAAGCAGACGCCTCCAGAGCCGCCGTGAGGGGAAAGAGAGGGTCCAAGAGCGGCTCCGGGGGCCACATGGGGGTCCAGGCCGGGGTCCAGGCCGGGGTCCAGGCCGGGGTCCAGGCCGGGGTCCAGGCCGGGGTCCAGGCCGGGGCGAGGGCTGAGTCTCCGCATGACAAGAGTAACCTCCCCTCAGGAGGTAGGTCCTAGAACTGTCCTGAGAGTCCCGTCCCTGGGTTAAATCACTAACATTCTGTCCACAGACGCTCAGCTGAACATCGACTTCTCCGACCTGACCTTCAGACCCGTGTCTCCAGCTCCGCCCAGTCACAGAGAGCCCACCTGTCCTCAGGTAACTCCTCCTCCCAGTCACAGAGAGTCCACCTGTCCTCAGGTAACTCCTCCTCCCAGTCACACAGAGTCCACCTGTCCTCAGGTAACTCCTCCCAGTCACAGAGAGTCCACCTGTCCTCAGGTAACTCCTCCCAGTCACAGAGAGTCCACCTGTCCTCAGGTAACTCCTCCTCCCAGTCACAGAGAGTCCACCTGTCCTCAGGTAACTCCTCCTCCCAGTCACAGAGAGTCCACCTGTCCTCAGGTAACTCCTCCTCCCAGTCACAGAGAGCCCACCTGTCCTCAGGTAACTCCTCCTCCCAGTCACAGAGAGTCCACCTGTCCTCAGGTAACTCCTCCTCCCAGTCACAGAGAGCCCACCTGTCCTCAGGTAACTCCTCCTCCCAGTCACAGAGAGCCCACCTGTCCTCAGGTAACTCCTCCCAGTCACAGAGAGCCCACCTGTCCTCAGGTAACTCCTCCCAGTCACAGAGAGTCCACCTGTCCTCAGGTAACTCCTCCCAGTCACAGAGAGTCCACCTGTCCTCAGGTAACTCCTCCTCCCAGTCACAGAGAGTCCACCTGTCCTCAGGTAACTCCTCCTCCCAGTCACAGAGAGTCCACCTGTCCTCAGGTAACTCCTCCTCCCAGTCACAGAGAGCCCACCTGTCCTCAGGTAACTCCTCCTCCCAGTCACAGAGAGTCCACCTGTCCTCAGGTAACTCCTCCCAGTCACAGAGAGTCCACCTGTCCTCAGGTAACTCCTCCCAGTCACAGAGAGTCCACCTGTCCTCAGGTAACTCCTCCTCCCAGTCACAGAGAGCCCACCTGTCCTCAGGTAACTCCTCCCAGTCACAGAGAGTCCACCTGTCCTCAGGTAACTCCTCCTCCCAGTCACAGAGAGTCCACCTGTCCTCAGGTAACTCCTCCCAGTCACAGAGAGTCCACCTGTCCTCAGGTAACTCCTCCCAGTCACAGAGAGTCCACCTGTCCTCAGGTAACTCCTCCCAGTCACAGAGTCCACCTGTCCTCAGGTAACTCCTCCCAGTCACAGAGTCCACCTGTCCTCAGGTAACTCCTCCCAGTCACAGAGAGTCCACCTGTCCTCAGGTAACTCCTCCCAGTCACAGAGAGCCCACCTGTCCTCAGGTAACTCCTCCCAGTCACAGAGAGTCCACCTGTCCTCAGGTAACTCCTCCCAGTCACAGAGAGCCCACCTGTCCTCAGGTAACTCCTCCTCCCAGTCACAGAGAGCCCACCTGTCCTCAGGTAACTCCTCCTCCCAGTCACAGAGAAGTCCACCTGTCCTCAGGTAACTCCTCCTCCCAGTCACAGAGAGCCCACCTGTCCTCAGGTAACTCCTCCTCCCAGTCACAGAGAGCCCACCTGTCCTCAGGTAACTCCTCCTCCCAGTCACAGAGAGTCCACCTGTCCTCAGGTAACTCCTCCCAGTCACAGAGAGCCCACCTGTCCTCAGGTAACTCCTCCTCCCAGTCACAGAGAGCCCACCTGTCCTCAGGTAACTCCTCCCAGTCACAGAGAGCCCACCTGTCCTCAGGTAACTCCTCCCAGTCACAGAGAGCCCACCTGTCCTCAGGTAACTCCTCCCAGTCACAGAGAGCCCACCTGTCCTCAGGTAACTCCTCCCAGTCACAGAGAGCCCACCTGTCCTCAGGTAACTCCTCCCAGTCACAGAGAGCCCACCTGTCCTCAGGTAACTCCTCCCAGTCACAGAGAGTCCACCTGTCCTCAGGTGCAGATGTTGTCCTTCACAAACCTGCAGGTCCAGTGTTTTTCTGAGGGAGAGAAAAGCGAGTGATGTTTGTAGAGGTGTTACAGTCTGATCCTGCAGCTCCTGACCCTCTGTGTCCTGTGTCCAGGGCTGCAGTGCTGAGCCTGAGCTCCGGGTGGCGTCTGTGAGCAGAATGAAGTCTCCCGCTGCAGCAAGCAGGAGCCCCGCCCCTCTGTCGCCCGGCAACAACAAACTCTCCAACACTGGTCAGAGGCGGAGCTTTAGTGTCACATTCACATGTTTTACAAATGTTTAACCCTGATCTGTTACAGACGCTCAGCTGAACATCGACTTCACTGACCTGACCTTCAGAGCCGTGTCCCCAGCCCCGCCCCCTCTTCAGGTAACTCCTCCCAGTCACAGAGAGTCCACCTGTCCTCAGGTAACTCCTCCTCCCAGTCACAGAGAGCCCACCTGTCCTCAGGTAACTCCTCAGCCAATCACAGAGAGCCCACTGTCCTCAGGTAACTCCTCAGCCAATCACAGAGAGCCCACCTGTCCTCAGGTAGCTCCTCAGCCAATCACAGAGTCCACCTGTCCTCAGGTAACTCCTCAGCCAATCACAGAGAGCCCACTGTCCTCAGGTAACTCCTCAGCCAATCACAGAGAGCCCACTGTCCTCAGGTAACTCCTCAGCCAATCACAGAGAGTCCACCTGTCCTCAGGTAACTCCTCAGCCAATCACAGGGGGCGCTGGTGTTCATGTACTGTCCTTATGTGACCACAGGGGGCGCTGGTGTTCATGTACTGTCCTTATGTGACCACAGGGGGCGCTGGTGGAGGAGCAGAGGTTTCAGTCTAAGACGACTCTGAATGACCTGCTGGACTCGCTGAGGCTTTTAGAGGAGGAGCCGAGCCGACTGCAGCCCCGCCCCCACAAGGACTCTCTGCAGGTACTATTGCTCCTGCCTCGCTGAGTTCTTCTGTGTAGATGTTCAGAGAGCTCTCAGTCATGCAGGAGTCGTCCATCATAATCAGTGATGGTAAAGGTCTGAGCTCAGAGGTCTTTAGTGTCGCTAACGAAGCCTGTGATTCTCAGGCCTCCACGTCCCTCACGGCCCATAACCTCCAGCGCCACGTGCTGCAGAGCGTCCCTCGGCCTGAAGGGGGCGCTCTGCTGTCAGAGGCCAAGCTGCAGAGCATCATGAGCTTCCTGGACGAGATGGAGAAGAGCGAGCAGGAGAGGCCGCGCTCCGCCCCCTCGCCGGCGCCGCCGTCAGAGCACGAGCTGACGGGGGCGGAGCCTCTCTCGGCCACAGCGGCCGAGGTCAGCGGGAACATGACGAGGATCAGGCTGGAGCTGGAGGAGAAGAGGCGCACGGTCCAGCTGCTGCAGGCCGCGCTGGTAACACATCTGTAACATCTGTATGATAGACCTAACACATCTGTAACATCAGTATGATAGACCTAACACATCTGTAACATCTGTGTGATAGACCTAACACATCTGTAACATCTGTATGATAGACCTAACACATCTGTAACATCTGTGTGATAGACCTAACACATCTGTAACATCTGTAACATCTGTATGACAGACCTAACACATCTGTAACATCAGTATGATAGACCTAACACATCTGTAACATCTGTGTGATAGACCTAACACATCTGTAACATCTGTATGATAGACGTAACACATCTGTAACATCTGTATGATAGACGTAACACATCTGTAACATCAGTATGATAGACCTAACACATCTGTAACATCAGTATGATAGACCTAACACATCTGTAACATCTGTATGATAGACCTAACACATCTGTAACATCAGTATGATAGACCTAACACATCTATAACATCTGTATGATAGACCTAACACATCTATAACATCTGTATGATAGACCTAACACATCTGTAACATCTGTATGACAGACCTCACACATCTGTAACATCTGTATGATAGACCTCACACATCTGTAACATCTGTATGATAGACCTAACACATCTGTAACATCTGTATGATACACCTAACACATCTGTAACATCTGTATGATAGACCTAACACATCTGTAACATCAGTATGATAGGCCTAACACATCTGTAACATCAGTATGATAGACCTAACACATCTGTAACATCTGTATGATAGGCCTAACACATCTGTAACATCTGTATGATAGACCTAACACATCTGTAACATCAGTATGATAGGCCTAACACATCTGTAACATCAGTATGATAGGCCTAACACATCTGTAACATCTGTCTTTATGATAGACGTAACACATCTGTAACATCTGTATGATAGACCTAACACATCTGTAACATCAGTATGATAGGCCTAACACATCTGTAACATCTGTATGATAGACCTAACACATCTGTAACATCTGTATGATAGACGTAACACATCTGTAACATCAGTATGATAGACCTAACACATCTGTAACATCTGTATGATAGACCTCACACATCTGTAACATCTGTATGATAGGCCTAACACATCTGTAACATCTGTATGATAGGCCTAACACATCTGTAACATCTGTATGATAGGCCTAACACATCTGTAACATCTGTATGACAGACCTAACACATCTGTAACATCTGTATGATAGACCTAACACATCTGTAACATCAGTATGATAGACCTAACACATCTGTAACATCTGTATGATAGGCCTAACACATCTGTAACATCTGTATGATAGACCTAACACATCTGTAACATCTGTATGATAGGCCTAACACATCTGTAACATCTGTATGATAGGCCTAACACATCTGTAACATCTGTATGATAGACGTAACACATCTGTAACATCTGTATGATAGGCCTAACACATCTGTAACATCTGTATGATAGACGTAACACATCTGTAACATCTGTAACATCAGTATGATAGACCTAACACATCTGTAACATCTGTATGATAGACCTCACACATCTGTAACATCTGTATGATAGACGTAACACATCTGTAACATCTGTATGATAGACCTAACACATCTGTAACATCTGTATGATAGACCTGACACATCTGTAACATCTGTATGATAGACCTAACACATCTGTAACATCTGTATGATACACCTAACACATCTGTAACATCTGTATGATAGACCTAACACATCTGTAACATCAGTATGATAGGCCTAACACATCTGTAACATCTGTATGATAGACCTAACACATCTGTAACATCTGTATGATACACCTAACACATCTGTAACATCAGTATGATAGGCCTAACACATCTGTAACATCAGTATGATAGACCTAACACATCTGTAACATCTGTATGATAGACCTCACACATCTGTAACATCTGTATGATAGGCCTAACACATCTGTAACATCTGTATGATAGACGTAACACATCTGTAACATCTGTAACATCAGTATGATAGACCTAACACATCTGTAACATCTGTATGATAGACCTCACACATCTGTAACATCTGTATGATAGACGTAACACATCTGTAACATCAGTATGATAGACCTAGCACATCTGTAACATCTGTATGATAGGCCTCACACATCTGTAACATCTGTATGATAGACCTCACACATCTGTAACATCTGTATGATAGACGTAACACATCTGTAACATCAGTATGATAGACCTCACACATCTGTAACATCTGTATGATAGACGTAACACATCTGTAACATCAGTATGATAGACCTAACACATCTGTAACATCTGTATGATAGGCCTCACACATCTGTAACATCAGTATGATAGACGTAACACATCTGTAACATCTGTATGATAGACCTAACACATCTGTAACATCTGTATGATAGACCTAACACATCTGTAACATCAGTATGATAGACCTAACACATCTGTAACATCTGTATGATAGACCTAACACATCTGTAACATCAGTATGATAGGCCTAACACATCTGTAACATCTGTATGATAGACGTAACACATCTGTAACATCAGTATGATAGGCCTAACACATCTGTAACATCTGTATGATAGACCTAACACATCTGTAACATCTGTCTTTATGATAGACCTGACACATCTGTAACATCTGTATGATAGACCTGACACATCTGTAACATCTGTATGATAGGCCTAACACATCTGTAACATCAGTATGATAGACCTAACACATCTGTAACATCTGTATGATAGACCTAACACATCTGTAACATCTGTCTTTATGATAGACCTGACACATCTGTAACATCTGTATGATAGACCTGACACATCTGTAACATCTGTATGATAGGCCTAACACATCTGTAACATCTGTATGATAGACCTAACACATCTGTAACATCTGTATGATAGACCTCACACATCTGTAACATCTGTATGATAGACGTAACACATCTGTAACATCTGTATGATAGACCTAACACATCTGTAACATCAGTATGATAGGCCTAACACATCTGTAACATCTGTATGATAGACCTAACACATCTGTAACATCTGTATGATAGACCTAACACATCTGTAACATCTGTATGATAGACCTAACACATCTGTAACATCTGTATGATAGACCTAACACATCTGTAACATCTGTATGATAGACCTAACACATCTGTAACATCTGTATGATAGACCTAACACATCTGTAACATCTGTATGATAGACCTAACACATCTGTAACATCTGTATGATAGACCTAACACATCTGTAACATCTGTATGATAGACCTAACACATCTGTAACATCTGTATGATAGACGTAACACATCTGTAACATCTGTATGATAGACGTAACACATCTGTAACATCTGTATGATAGACCTAACACATCTGTAACATCTGTATGATAGACCTAACACATCTGTAACATCTGTAACATCTGTATGACAGGCCTAACACATCTGTAACATCTGTATGACAGACCTAACACATCTGTAACATCAGTATGATAGACCTAACACATCTGTAACATCTGTATGATAGACGTAACACATCTGTAACATCTGTATGATAGACCTAACACATCTGTAACATCAGTATGATAGGCCTAACACATCTGTAACATCTGTATGACAGACCTAACACATCTGTAACATCAGTATGATAGACCTAACACATCTGTAACATCAGTATGACCTAACACATCTGTAACATCTGTATGATAGGCCTCACACATCTGTAACATCTGTATGATAGACGTAACACATCTGTAACATCAGTATGATAGACCTAACACATCTGTAACATCTGTATGATAGGCCTAACACATCTGTAACATCTGTATGATAGACCTGACACATCTGTAACATCTGTATGATAGACCTAACACATCTGTAACATCTGTATGATAGACCTAACACATCTGTAACATCTGTATGATAGGCCTCACACATCTGTAACATCTGTATGATAGACGTAACACATCTGTAACATCTGTATGATAGACCTAACACATCTGTAACATCTGTATGATAGACCTCACACATCTGTAACATCTGTATGATAGACGTAACACATCTGTAACATCAGTATGATAGACCTAACACATCTGTAACATCTGTATGATAGACCTAACACATCTGTACCATCTGTATGATAGGCCTCACACATCTGTAACATCTGTATGATAGACCTAACACATCTGTAACATCTGTAACATCTGTATGACAGGCCTAACACATCTGTAACATCTGTATGATAGACGTAACACATCTGTAACATCTGTATGATAGACCTAACACATCTGTAACATCTGTATGATAGACCTAACACATCTGTAACATCTGTATGATAGACCTAACACATCTGTAACATCTGTATGATAGACCTAACACATCTGTAACATCTGTAACATCTGTATGACAGGCCTAACACATCTGTAACATCTGTATGATAGACCTAACACATCTGTAACATCTGTAACATCTGTATGACAGACCTAACACATCTGTAACATCAGTATGATAGGCCTAACACATCTGTAACATCTGTATGATAGACCTAACACATCTGAAACATCTGTATGATAGACCTCACACATCTGTAACATCTGTATGATAGGCCTAACACATCTGTAACATCTGTATGATAGGCCTAACACATCTGTAACATCAGTATGATAGACCTCACACATCTGTAACATCTGTATGATAGGCCTAACACATCTGTAACATCAGTATGATAGACCTCACACATCTGTAACATCTGTATGATAGGCCTAACACATCTGTAACATCAGTATGATAGACCTCACACATCTGTAACATCTGTATGATAGGCCTAACACATCTGTAACATCTGTATGATAGACCTAACACATCTGTAACATCAGTATGATAGACCATGACCATGCTGCTCCAGTGTAACTGTGGTGTTGTTCCGCTCAGGCCCAGCAGAGGGAGCTGACGGCGCGTCACGTCAAAGAAACAGAGAACGAGCTGAACAGGAACTTCCAACTTCAGAAAGAGCAATATGAGGCGACGATCCAGAGGCACCTGTCCTTCATCGACCAGGTAAGACTAGCACTACTAGCAATACTACCAATACTAGCAATACTACTACGAATATTACTAGGGCTGGGTACCGTTAAACATTACCAGTCTGATATGGAAAAGAAGGTTTAGGTACTACTGTACTGGTATCGAAAAAATGTTAGTATTCGAAGCAGGAACCAAATAAAAATAAAAATATAAAATCTTTTATTTTATTTTATTTATTTATTTATTTTTTATTGCTGGTCATCAAAATATGAAAAATAAAAATAAAAATGGGAAAAAATTTGGGAAAAAAGTAGAAGTGTTTCTCTGCCCTTTTGTTGTTAAAAGACTTTTTTTGTTTTTTTCACCTCAAGTAAATGATACAAATGTGAAAGAAAGAAATGAAATGGAAGGAAAAATCTGTGTGTTGAACCTTACAGATGATCAGTGATGTGTGTTAAACCTTGCAGCTGATCAGTGATGTGTGTTAAACCTTGCAGCTGATGAGTTATGTGTGTTAAACCTTACAGCTGATCAGTGATGTGTTAAACCTTACAGCTGATCAGTGATGTGTGTTAAACCTTGCAGCTGATCAACGATAAGAAGGCGCTGAGTGAGCGCTGTGAGGGCGTGGTCTCTGAGCTCAAACTGGTCGACCATAAATACACCAAGAAGATCCAGCAGATGCAGGAGCAGCACGACATGGTGAGGCCCAGAGAGCACCCGCTACAGATACTCTTATAGTACTATACTCTTAATACTACAGAGATACTACAGAGAGAGCACCCTCTACAGATACCTTTAAAGAGGGGGTGTTCTGCTTTAAAGAGGGGGTGTTCTGCTTTAAAGAGGGGGTGTTCTGCTTTCTTCAGTCCCATAGCACCAGTCTATATCTCACTACAATGATGACAAACCTTCTGTTGGTCTGTAAATGCAGTAAATTAGAATAACTGCCTTGTATAAAATGTCTCTCTCAAAATGGCTGTAGTGAATGTCTTGAAATAGGCCTCTGTCTCTTTAAGAACCTCTGAGCCTTTAGGCACGCCCCCTCCACACGCTGTCTGTGGCATCAGTGGGGAGGGGGTTCTGCTGAGGAGCAGTGGTTGGTTACTCGGCTGGTGACCAAAGCTCGGAGGCGTCTCCAGGAGGTGGGGGCGTTCCTAGGAGGACTCAGGCAAACCTATCCCTAAAATGGCCGCCATCAGAGTTTTTACAGATTACTCAAAATGGCCGCCGTCAGAGTTTTTACAGATTACTCAGAAATACGTGAATGAGGGAGTGACAGAATAACATGATGGAAAGCTGGAATAATACCCCCCCTTTAATACTACAGAGATGCTGTGACGTCACTCACATTCCCTCTGTCCAGACTGTCCAGGGTCAGGAACTAAACTGAGGCCGTCAGTGAACCAGAGCAAACAATGACATCACACAGACTCTGAGGAACTGTGTCCTAACACCTTTCTCTTCCTCCTCGTCTCCTTTGTCTCCTCTTCCTCCTCCCCCCTCTCTCTCCTCCCTCTCTCCTCCCCCCTCTCTCCTCCCCCCTCCCCTTGCCTGTGCTGTAGGTGTGGCAGATTCTGGCTCCTCTCTGTGAGGTAACTCTCCCTTTTGCTGCTGCTGTTCTCCTTCCTCTCATCCCTCCCCCTGTACCTCTCCGCCCCTGACTCTGCATGTGTCATAACTCCCTCATTCACCCTGATGCCCTCCCTCCGGGCCCACACCTGACCCTGACTGTGTGTCCAGGAGATCAAGAAGCTGAAGGAGCTGATGGCCGCCACCGAGAAGACCCGGCGCGAGAAGTGGATCGACGAGAAGACCCGGAAGATCAAGGAGATCACGGTCAAAGGTCAGACACGGCTCTCTGGTAAAGCATGAGACCCCATTGGACATGTTTTAGGACGGGGTGTGACGTGTGGGTGCAGGTCTGGAGCCGGAGATCCAGAGGATGATCTGCAAACACAAGCAGGAGCTGAACAAACTGCGCTCCCTGCACCAAGCGGAGCTGCTGCAGGCGGACGAGAGAGCGGCCCAGCGTTTCATCCAGCAAACAGAAGAGCTGAGAGAGAGACTGCAGAGAGAGAGAGAGGAGGAGGTCCAGAGGGAGAGAGAGAGCTCCAAACACAGGTGAATATACAGGAGCTGAGAGAGAGAGACTGCAGAGAGAGAGAGACGAGGAGGTCCAGAGGGAGAGAGAGAGCTCCAAACACAGGTGAATATACAGGAGCTGAGAGAGAGACGGCAGAGAGAGAGAGACGAGGAGGTCCAGAGGGAGAGAGAGAGCTCCAAACACAGGTACATATACAGGAGCTGAGAGAGAGACTGCAGAGAGAGAGACGAGGAGGTCCAGAGGGAGAGAGAGAGCTCCAAACACAGGTACATATACAGGAGCTGAGAGAGAGAGGAGGAGAGAGAGAGACGAGGAGGTCCAGAGGGAGAGAGAGAGCTCCAAACACAGGTGAATATACAGGAGCTGAGAGAGAGACTGCAGAGAGAGAGAGACGAGGAGGTCCAGAGGGAGAGAGAGAGCTCCAAACACAGGTGAATATACAGGAGCTGAGAGACATTTTTTCGTAATTTTTTCGTAATTTTTTCGTAATTTTTTCGTCATTTTTTTGTCATTTTTTTGTCACATTTTTGTCATTTTTTGTCACATTTTTGTCACATTTTTGTCATTTTTTTGTCACATTTTTGTCATTTTTTGTCACATTTTTGTCATATTTTTGTCATTTTTTTCATCAATTTTTCGTAAATTTTTCGTAAATTTTTTGTCATTTTTTCATCAATTTTTTGTTATTTTTTCGTCATTTTTTTGTCACATTTTTGTCACATTTTTGACATTTTTTCGTCAATTTTTCGTCATTTTTTTCACATTTTTGTCATTTTTTCATCAATTTTTGTTAATTTTTCGTCATTTTTTTGTCATTTTTTCGTCACATTTTTGTCATTTTTTTGTCACATTTTTGACATTTTTTTTGTCACATTTTTGTCATTTTTTTGTCACATTTTTGTCATTTTTTTTGTCACATTTTTGACATTTTTTCGTCAATTTTTCGTCGTTTTTTTCACATTTTTTTCCACATTTTTGTAATTTTTTCATCAATTTTTTGTTATTTTTTCGTCATTTTTTTGTCACATTTTTTTCCACATTTTTGTCATTTTTTCATCAATTTTTCGTTATTTTTTCGTCATTTTTTTGTCATTTTTTCGTCATTTTTTCGTCACATTTTTTTCACATTTTTGTCATTTTTTCATCAATTTTTGTTAATTTTTCGTCATTTTTTTGTCATTTTTTCGTCATTTTTTCGTCACATTTTTGTCATTTTTTGTCACATTTTTGTCACATTTTTGTCATTTTTTTGTCACATTTTTGTCATTTTTTGTCACATTTTTGTCATTTTTTTGTCACATTTTTGTCATTTTTTGTCACATTTTTGTATCATATTTTTGTCATTTTTTCGTCAATTTTTCGTCGTTTTTTTCACATTTTTTTCCACATTTTTGTCATTTTTTCATCAATTTTTCGTTATTTTTTCGTCATTTTTTTGTCACATTTTTGTCACATTTTTGTATCATATTTTTGTCATTTTTTCATCAATTTTTCGTTAATTTTTCGTCATTTTTTTGTCATTTTTTCGTCATTTTTTCGTCACATTTTTGTTATTTTTTTGTCACATTTTTTGAGCTGAGAGAGAGAGACTGCAGAGAGAGAGACGAGGAGGTCCAGAGGGAGAGAGAGAGCTCCAAACACAGGTACATATACAGGAGCTGAGAGAGAGACTGCAGAGAGAGAGAGACGAGGAGGTCCAGAGGGAGAGAGAGAGCTCCAAACACAGGTACATATACAGGAGCTGAGAGAGAGACTGCAGAGAGAGAGAGACGAGGAGGTCCAGAGGGAGAGAGAGAGCTCCAAACACAGGTGAATATACAAGAGCTGAGAGAGAGACTGCAGAGAGAGAGAGACGAGGAGGTCCAGAGGGAGAGAGAGAGCTCCAAACACAGGTGAATATACAAGAGCTGAGAGAGAGACTGCAGAGAGAGAGAGACGAGGAGGTCCAGAGGGAGAGAGAGAGCTCCAAACACAGGTACATATACAGGAGCTGAGAGAGAGAGAGGAGGAGGTCCAGAGGGAGAGAGAGAGCTCCAAACACAGGTACATAAACAGGAGCTGAGAGAGAGACTGCAGAGAGAGAGAGACGAGGAGGTCCAGAGGGAGAGAGAGAGCTCCAAACACAGGTACATAAACAGGAGCTGAGAGAGAGACTGCAGAGAGAGAGAGACGAGGAGGTCCAGAGGGAGAGAGAGAGCTCCAAACACAGGTACATATACAGGAGCTGAGAGAGAGACTGCAGAGAGAGAGAGGAGGAGGTCCAGAGGGAGAGAGAGAGCTCCAAACACAGGTACATATACAGGAGCTGAGAGAGAGACTGCAGAGAGAGAGAGGAGGAGTGTCAGAGGGAGAGAGAGAGCTCCAAACACAGGTACATATACAGGAGCTGAGAGAGAGACTGCAGAGAGAGAGAGACGAGGAGGTCCAGAGGGAGAGAGAGAGCTCCAAACACAGGTGAATATACAAGAGCTGAGAGAGAGACTGCAGAGAGAGAGGAGGAGGAGGTCCAGAGGGAGAGAGAGAGCTCCAAACACAGGTACATATACAGGAGCTGAGAGAGAGACTGCAGAGAGAGAGAGAGACGAGGAGGTCCAGAGGGAGAGAGAGAGCTCCAAACACAGGTACATATACAGGAGCAGAGAGAGAGACTGCAGAGAGAGAGAGACGAGGAGGTCCAGAGGGAGAGAGAAAGCTCCAAACACAGGTACATATACAGGAGCAGAGAGAGAGACTGCAGAGAGAGAGACGAGGAGGTCCAGAGGGAGAGAGAGAGCTCCAAACACAGGTACATATACAGGAGCTGAGAGAGAGACTGCAGAGAGAGAGAGACGAGGAGGTCCAGAGGGAGAGAGAGAGCTCCAAACACAGGTACATATACAAGAGCTGAGAGAGAGACTGCAGAGAGAGAGAGACGAGGAGGTCCAGAGGGAGAGAGAGAGCTCCAAACACAGGTGAATATACAGGAGCTGAGAGAGAGAGACTGCAGAGAGAGAGAGACGAGGAGGTCCAGAGGGAGAGAGAGAGCTCCAAACACAGGTGAATATACAGGAGCTGAGAGAGAGACGGCAGAGAGAGAGAGACGAGGAGGTCCAGAGGGAGAGAGAGAGCTCCAAACACAGGTACATATACAGGAGCTGAGAGAGAGACTGCAGAGAGAGAGACGAGGAGGTCCAGAGGGAGAGAGAGAGCTCCAAACACAGGTACATATACAGGAGCTGAGAGAGAGAGGAGGAGAGAGAGAGACGAGGAGGTCCAGAGGGAGAGAGAGAGCTCCAAACACAGGTGAATATACAGGAGCTGAGAGAGAGACTGCAGAGAGAGAGAGACGAGGAGGTCCAGAGGGAGAGAGAGAGCTCCAAACACAGGTGAATATACAGGAGCTGAGAGACATTTTTTCGTAATTTTTTCGTAATTTTTTCGTAATTTTTTCGTCATTTTTTTGTCATTTTTTTGTCACATTTTTGTCATTTTTTGTCACATTTTTGTCACATTTTTGTCATTTTTTTGTCACATTTTTGTCATTTTTTGTCACATTTTTGTCATATTTTTGTCATTTTTTTCATCAATTTTTCGTAAATTTTTCGTAAATTTTTTGTCATTTTTTCATCAATTTTTTGTTATTTTTTCGTCATTTTTTTGTCACATTTTTGTCACATTTTTGACATTTTTTCGTCAATTTTTCGTCATTTTTTTCACATTTTTGTCATTTTTTCATCAATTTTTGTTAATTTTTCGTCATTTTTTTGTCATTTTTTCGTCACATTTTTGTCATTTTTTTGTCACATTTTTGACATTTTTTTTGTCACATTTTTGTCATTTTTTTGTCACATTTTTGTCATTTTTTTTGTCACATTTTTGACATTTTTTCGTCAATTTTTCGTCGTTTTTTTCACATTTTTTTCCACATTTTTGTAATTTTTTCATCAATTTTTTGTTATTTTTTCGTCATTTTTTTGTCACATTTTTTTCCACATTTTTGTCATTTTTTCATCAATTTTTCGTTATTTTTTCGTCATTTTTTTGTCATTTTTTCGTCATTTTTTCGTCACATTTTTTTCACATTTTTGTCATTTTTTCATCAATTTTTGTTAATTTTTCGTCATTTTTTTGTCATTTTTTCGTCATTTTTTCGTCACATTTTTGTCATTTTTTGTCACATTTTTGTCACATTTTTGTCATTTTTTTGTCACATTTTTGTCATTTTTTGTCACATTTTTGTCATTTTTTGTCACATTTTTGTATCATATTTTTGTCATTTTTTCGTCAATTTTTCGTCGTTTTTTTCACATTTTTTTCCACATTTTTGTCATTTTTTCATCAATTTTTCGTTATTTTTTCGTCATTTTTTTGTCACATTTTTGTCACATTTTTGTATCATATTTTTGTCATTTTTTCATCAATTTTTCGTTAATTTTTCGTCATTTTTTTGTCATTTTTTCGTCATTTTTTCGTCACATTTTTGTTATTTTTTTGTCACATTTTTTGAGCTGAGAGAGAGAGACTGCAGAGAGAGAGACGAGGAGGTCCAGAGGGAGAGAGAGAGCTCCAAACACAGGTACATATACAGGAGCTGAGAGAGAGACTGCAGAGAGAGAGAGACGAGGAGGTCCAGAGGGAGAGAGAGAGCTCCAAACACAGGTACATATACAGGAGCTGAGAGAGAGACTGCAGAGAGAGAGAGACGAGGAGGTCCAGAGGGAGAGAGAGAGCTCCAAACACAGGTGAATATACAAGAGCTGAGAGAGAGACTGCAGAGAGAGAGAGACGAGGAGGTCCAGAGGGAGAGAGAGAGCTCCAAACACAGGTGAATATACAAGAGCTGAGAGAGAGACTGCAGAGAGAGAGAGACGAGGAGGTCCAGAGGGAGAGAGAGAGCTCCAAACACAGGTACATATACAGGAGCTGAGAGAGAGAGAGGAGGAGGTCCAGAGGGAGAGAGAGAGCTCCAAACACAGGTACATAAACAGGAGCTGAGAGAGAGACTGCAGAGAGAGAGAGACGAGGAGGTCCAGAGGGAGAGAGAGAGCTCCAAACACAGGTACATAAACAGGAGCTGAGAGAGAGACTGCAGAGAGAGAGAGACGAGGAGGTCCAGAGGGAGAGAGAGAGCTCCAAACACAGGTACATATACAGGAGCTGAGAGAGAGACTGCAGAGAGAGAGAGGAGGAGGTCCAGAGGGAGAGAGAGAGCTCCAAACACAGGTACATATACAGGAGCTGAGAGAGAGACTGCAGAGAGAGAGAGGAGGAGTGTCAGAGGGAGAGAGAGAGCTCCAAACACAGGTACATATACAGGAGCTGAGAGAGAGACTGCAGAGAGAGAGAGACGAGGAGGTCCAGAGGGAGAGAGAGAGCTCCAAACACAGGTGAATATACAAGAGCTGAGAGAGAGACTGCAGAGAGAGAGGAGGAGGAGGTCCAGAGGGAGAGAGAGAGCTCCAAACACAGGTACATATACAGGAGCTGAGAGAGAGACTGCAGAGAGAGAGAGAGACGAGGAGGTCCAGAGGGAGAGAGAGAGCTCCAAACACAGGTACATATACAGGAGCAGAGAGAGAGACTGCAGAGAGAGAGAGACGAGGAGGTCCAGAGGGAGAGAGAAAGCTCCAAACACAGGTACATATACAGGAGCAGAGAGAGAGACTGCAGAGAGAGAGACGAGGAGGTCCAGAGGGAGAGAGAGAGCTCCAAACACAGGTACATATACAGGAGCTGAGAGAGAGACTGCAGAGAGAGAGAGACGAGGAGGTCCAGAGGGAGAGAGAGAGCTCCAAACACAGGTACATATACAAGAGCTGAGAGAGAGAGAGAGACTGCACATTTTTGTCATTTTTTCATCAATTTTTTGTCAAATTTGTATCATTTTTTTGTCAAATTTTTATCATTTTTTTGTCATTTTTTGTCACATTTTTGTCATTTTTTTGTCATTTTTTGTCACATTTTTGTCATTTTTTTGTCATTTTTTTGTCATTTTTTGTCACATTTTTGTCATTTTTTTGTCATTTTTTTGTCATTTTTTTGTCATTTTTTTGTCATTTTTTTGTCATTTTTTTGTCACATTTTTGTCATTTTTTCGTCACATTTTTGTCATTTTTTTGTCATTTTTTCGTCACATTTTTGTCATTTGTTTTTCATTTTTTCGTCACATTTTTTTCATTTTTTTGTCATTTTTTTTGTCATTTTTTCGTCATTTTTTCATCACATTTTTGTCATTTTTTTGTCATTTTTTTGTCACATTTTTGTCACATTTTTGTCATTTTTTCGTCACATTTTTGGAGCTGAGAGAGAGACTGCAGAGAGAGAGAGAGGAGGCGTGTCAGAGGGAGGAGGAGGCGTGTCAGAGAGGGAGGAGGCGTGTCAGAGGGAGAGGAGGCGTGTCAGAAAGAGAGGAGGCGTGTCAGAGGGAGAGGAGGCGTGTCAGAGAGAGGAGGCGTGTCAGAAAGAGAGGAGGCGTGTCAGAGGGAGGAGCTATAACAGATGTGATGTTCACAGATATGAGAAGCAGCTGCAGGAGGAGGAGCTGGTTCTGCAGCAGCAGAGGAGGCGTCTGTACCAGGAGGTGGCGCTGGAGAAAGACCGACTGGCTGAGCTCGCCACGAGGTAAGAATCAGCGACCCAACCCCCCCCTCTGTCCCAGCGATCCAACCCCCCCCAACTCTGTCCCAACGACCCAACCCCCCCCTCTGTCCCAATGATCCAAACCCCCCCTCTGTCCCAGCGACCCAACCCCCCCCTCTGTCCCAATGATCCAAACCCCCCCTCTGTCCCAGCGACCCAACCCCCCCCTCTGTCCCCAACATCAGGACACAAGTTCAGAGGGATTCATGAAGTAGTTTTGTATAAAGTACTGGTTGTCTTGTAGGCAGCATGTAGAGCTGGAGGAAGTAGTCTAAGTAAGGACTAAACACCTGGGAGCCGCGTTAGACGGTTCTAACGGCCGACACAGTGTTGTTCCTCCTGCATTCTAACGTCTAACGCGGCTCCTCGTTGTTTAATCCGCTTATACCAGGGTCCCACAAACCTAACATTTATAATAAATGTGTTTTTCATTGACTAAAGTCACTAAATCTGCCAGACTACGGGACTATTTTGTGTGGGTTATTAGCCGGTCACTGAAGGCTGGTCTCAGAGCGAGTCATTCTCCGCAGCTATTACGAGGATCTCAGTCAGGCTCAACGACACAACATCAGCACAGAATCACAACACAACAGGACTAACCCGGAAACACTTTTCCCTGGAAGTAAACACCCATATGCGCCACTCGTGGGCACCACTTATTTACCTTTTATGTTTTTTTGTCTTTTTTTTGACGTTTTTTTGTTCCTTTTTTTTTTTCGTTTTTTTGTCGTTTTTTGTCGTTATTTTTTCATTTTATTTTATTTAATTATTTTTTTTTTTTCGTTTTTTGTTGTTTAGTTGTAGTTTTTTCACACAAAATTTTTTTTTTAAATTTTTTTTTTTTTTTTTGTCGTTTTTTTGTCGTTTTTTTGTCGTTTTTTGTCGTTTTTTCCATTTTATTTGATTTTTTTTTCATTTTTTTTTCATTTTCTTTCATTTTTTTTCATTTTTTTTCGTTTTTTTGTCGTTTTTTGTCGTTTTTTTGTTTTGTTGCTATGGCGACGCCACAGCGGAGTGACATCCCAGTGATTTAACTACCGGACTACGTGTGCGGTTATACCAAAATAATGCACCGGCCAATCAGAGTCCAGGATTCACCCAGACCATGGTATAAAGTACTTGTCTTGTAGGCAGCGTGTGGAGCTGGAGGAGCTCCGGGCTCAGCTGGAGGAGAACAGTTCTGTGGCCGGACGAGCTCTGAGACAAGAACTGGAGAAAACCCGAGAGGAGCAGGAGCGGAGACACCAGGTAAATACTACTGCAAATACTACTACAGCAAATACTACTACTGCACTCCAGTACAGTACTCCTCCAGCTGAACCTGTACCTTTGTGTCAGATGGAGATGACGACTCTGCAGGAGCGACTGCAGGCGGAGAGACAGGGCTGGGAGGACTCCTGCAGGAGAGAACAGGTACTGCACCTGCTGCCCATCACTGTAGGACATGCATGTGCGTGTTTGTACATACATGTGCGTGTTTGTACATACATGTGCGTGTTTGTACATACATGTGCGTGTTTATATTCACACACCGGCGTCGTGAGCGCAGGAGGCGTGGCTTCGGACGCGAGAGCGAGAACTGAAGGAGGAGCTGAAGAAGCAGCGAGACCAAGAAATCCAGA
>NC_136870.1:29225315-29227815 GCF_951799975.1 Gobius niger | reverse complement strand
CCCCGGAGGTGCCCATATTTGGCCACGAGACTGTCTACTGGATGAGTGTGTTCCGCAAGTCCCAGCTCTTTAGCAGTGAAGGCCCCTTTGATGTGATAGACCTTGTGTGGTTGAGCAGCGGGAGACAGCATAAATGACACTGCCGCCCCGTGCAGGAGCTGAAAGTCCTGCCTCACAGTCCTTAAGGGTAACTCCTCTGCCGCCCCATGAAGGCCAAGCTCCTGAGCCGCTGAGTGCAGAAGGATCGTCCTCTCCGAGCCATCATCCAGGACAGCAAACGTTTCCAGGAACTTGTCCTCATTGCGCAGAATGACTTTGCTCACCTTCAGGAGAACGTTCCTGCTCTCTGGGGGTCGGTCGACATACAGAATCTCCTCCGCGGTGTTAAGGAGGCAGGAGTCCGACTGTCGCAGCTTGGGATCGGATATCCCCACGTTGTCTTGACTTTGGGTGTTGACATTGTGGAGAACAAGCAGATGTCGCTTGTCGCAGGTCTTGCACGTCATCTTGAGGTCGCACTCTGCAGCTCTGTGCCCTCGCCCACAGCGCCAGCACTTGTTATTGTCCTTGATCCAACTGTGCTGCTGGACTGTGGTTAGCTGGCTGAAGTTGGCACAGTTGTTGAGAGAGTGCTTCTCATTATCACAATAGGGGCAGTACTTATTCCCTTTGACCTGATTGGTAGGTGATTCGGGAGAGCCCTCTGACCCTAGTAGAATGGTGGTTGGCTTGTATGTGGGCTTAGCAGGCTTCATCGGCTCCCATCGGGAGACTGTGCGAGTGCTGTACCGTGATGTGTCCACCTGCACCTGCAGCTCAAACTCCAACCAATCCGATAGATCATGTAGAGTGGGGATGGGCACGTCGTGGGGGTGTACGTAGCGGCGGAAACTAGCTCGTAGGTCGTGGGGCAGCTTCTCCAAGAGCCTAGAGACGTGGGAGCCGCACTCCAACTCCATTCTGCCTTTTATGCCCAGCTGCTTCAACATGCTGACCAGGGAGCGCACTTTGAGGGCAAATGTCCGGAAGGCTTTAATGTCTCCAGACATGATGCTTGGTGCCTCCATCAGCTCTGCGATGCGTTGAAGTGCTAGCTGGTGGGGCTGCCCATATTGCTCATTCAGGGCATCCATGGTGTCAGAGTATGGATATGGCGAGTTGACATAGGAGTCCGCCACCAACAGCGCCTCCTCTAATTTGAGATGGTCACAGAGGATTTGGAACTTAAACCTCTCTGTAGCGTCCCTGGGGAGGAGGTTCTCCAGTGCAATCCTCAGCCTGGCAAACTCTCTCGGATTGGGTTGAGTGAAGTCTGGGATGCTCGGTTTAGGTCCCCTGTACGACCGCTCCCGATCATCGGATGGACTGGCAGTCCGGTGTCTGGAGTGACGGCGTCGTGGGGTCTCGTACCGGGATCGGTCACGGTGACGCTCGTGAGAGGTGGCACGATAACTTTCATGGCGGTGCCGGCGTGAGTGGGAGGATGGTCTATCAGGTGAGTAGTGGCTGGCTGAATGGCGATTGTGCCATCTATCGGAAGTACGGCTGTACTCAGGGGAGCGTGCTGGACGTCTCTCTGTCGAGTAGCGGCGTGCGGGTGATTGACGGTAGCGTCTGGTTGGCCAGCTGTTTTGCTTGTGCCGTTGTGAGGGCAGTTTGTACCTGGGTGGCTCTGGTGATGACTTTCGCCGTACCCGAGACTTCTCAGATGAGCGCTCTGGAGAGGGGTCGCTAGAGGCACTGGAAGGCGGACTGGGTGACGAGCTGTGCCTCGCTGACCTACGGGGGCTCGGAGTACTGCGTCGTCTTCTTCTGCCGACCTTGCCAGAAGAGTGTGGTTGTAACTGCTTCATGAGACTGCTTAGGTGCTTAATCTCAGACCTTAGCTCCTCATTACGGTCGTTCTGTTGTCCTCTGAGCTCAAGGGTCTGCAGCCTCAGATCTTCCAGAGCTGTGACGAGAGAGGCATTATCCTGAGTCTGCTCCTGGTCTGGCCAGGGCCGGCCCTCAGAATGAGTGTGCTGTTGCTCTGCATTGTACGGAGCAACGATCCTGTCTGGTCCATCGTCCTGTGTTGTAGCATTGGTGACAGAAGCGCGGCGGCTGGCACCGGTCATGTCGTAGTCCTGCAGGTACCGGGGCAGGGAGATGTGGCGTTTGATGCCTCCTCGTCCTGTCGACATCGTACTGGAGTAGGTCAGAATCCGGCTCGAAGGACCATGAAAAACACTCTAGGTGGCGCTGTACTATTTCTGACCCGCTTCAGGGTGTCCCCGAAAGAACTTAACCAGATGTCGTTGTTGAAGCTTTATTTGCAGACGGTAGTGCACGGTTCTACAACAGGGAAAGGAAAAACATAAACATAAGTTACCGATATTAATAATAATAAACACTCTGCATAAAACTGAATATAAATGTAAATAATAAACAGTAAGATATAACATTGAAAGTACTAAAGATTAAACATAATAACAGGATCAATAACATAAGTAAGAACACT
>NC_136870.1:29202815-29220315 GCF_951799975.1 Gobius niger | reverse complement strand
TTTTAAAAGATGCTGAACTGACACTTTCAAAATGATCGAATGAGGCGTTTTCTTTGAGTGAACGAGTGAGATAAAGTCACTGTAGGAGCTGCAGATACAGGTGTTTTTTTATTTTTTACATTTTGCACTAAATTGCTGCAATTGTTGATTTTGTGTTACTAAAACTAGGCTTTTGCCACAGTTACCATTTGTTTTAATGTAGCATGTTATTTGCATAGATAGAATCACATGCAAATGTGGCTATCGAAAAAAATATAACGTAAATAAAAAAAATATAATGTGCAGTTATATATATATATATATATATATATATATATATATATATATATATATATATATATATAATGTGCAGTTATATGTGCTTCATGCTTGACTTCGCTGTGTTTGACCCGCGACTCACAGGCACTTTTTCCTTTTGGCCTCGGCCCCCCGGCTCTAAAGAGACTGTGAACTCTGTGTCAGGGTTAGTTTCTTGTGGAAAGTTGTGAATGACGGAGGAATGAAGCCGCTCCAGTTTGTGTGACGTCATCTGCACGCCCCCGTTTAACCTGTTCTGAGTCTGTGGGCTTTGTCTGTTCCGTGTCCGAAATCACACGTGAAGGAACACGGGACACAGGGAGGGGGCGGGGCTGCTCTCCATCGCCCCGGCAACCAACTCACTCAAGTCCTATCTGAGGCTTTTTCAAACCGTTTGTGTTGTGTTGTGTCTGTTTTCACTGGGCCAAACTATCAACACAATCAACACAACAACACAACGACACAAACACATCGAAACCTTTTACTGTGAAGGACAGGGTTTATCTGGGGCTTTTATTATGAAGGCCACGGCCGTATCCGCCTCCGGAGGCTCACCAGATAAAGTCAGATAAACACAGAGGAGGTCACAGAGAAACTGCAGAAAATCAGTTTTACCCAAATCTGAAGCTTCTTGACCTGAGAGTTTGCAGCCTTTAGGCCAGAGGATGAAGTTAAAGCTCTAACCTTCAGTCACATCTAACCTTCAGTAACATCTAACCTTCAGTCACATCTAACCTTCAGTCACATCTAACCTTCAGTCACATCTAACCTTCAGTCACATCTAACCTTCAGTCACATCTAACCTTCAGTCACATCTAACCTTCAGTCACATCTAACCTTCAGTAACATCTAACCTTCAGTAACATCTAACCTTCAGTCACATCTAACCTTCAGTCACATCTAACCTTCAGTCACATCTAACCTTCAGTCACATCTAACCTTCAGTCACATCTAACCTTCAGTCACATCTAACCTTCAGTCACATCTAACCTTCAGTCACATCTAACCTTCAGTCACATCTAACCTTCAGTCACATCTAACCTTCAGTCACATCTAACCTTCAGTCACATCTAACCTTCAGTCACATCTAACCTTCAGTCACATCTAACCTTCAGTCACATCTAACCTTCAGTCACATCTAACCTTCAGTCACATCTAACCTTCAGTCACATCTAACCTTCAGGAACATCTAACCTTCAGTCACATCTAACCTTCAGTAACATCTAACCTTCAGTCACATCTAACCTTCAGTCACATCTAACCTTCAGTCACATCTAACCTTCAGTCACATCTAACCTTCAGTCACATCTAACCTTCAGGAACATCTAACCTTCAGTCACATCTAACCTTCAGGAACATCTAACCTTCAGTCACATCTAACCTTCAGTAACATCTAACCTTCAGTCACATCTAACCTTCAGGAACATCTAACCTTCAGTCACATCTAACCTTCAGTCACATCTAACCTTCAGGAACATCTAACCTTCAGTAACATCTAACCTTCAGTCACATCTAACCTTCAGTCACATCTAACCTTCAGGAACATCTAACCTTCAGTAACATCTAACCTTCAGTCACATCTAACCTTCAGTCACATCTAACCTTCAGTCACATCTAACCTTCAGTAACATCTAACCTTCAGTCACATCTAACCTTCAGTCACATCTAACCCTCAGTCACATCTAACCTTCAGTCACATCTAACCTTCAGTCACATCTAACCTTCAGTCACATCTAACCTTCAGTCACATCTAACCTTCAGGAACATCTAACCTTCAGTCACATCTAACCTTCAGTCACATCTAACCTTCAGTCACATCTAACCTTCAGTCACATCTAACCTTCAGGAACATCTAACCTTCAGGAACATCTAACCTTCAGTCACATCTAACCTTCAGGAACATCTAACCTTCAGTCACATCTAACCTTCAGGAACATCTAACCTTCAGTAACATCTAACCTTCAGTCACATCTAACCTTCAGGAACATCTAACCTTCAGGAACATCTAACCTTCAGTCACATCTAACCTTCAGGAACATCTAACCTTCAGTAACATCTAACCTTCAGTCACATCTAACCTTCAGGAACATCTAACCTTCAGTCACATCTAACCTTCAGTCACATCTAACCTTCAGTCACATCTAACCTTCAGGAACATCTAACCTTCAGTAACATCTAACCTTCAGTCACATCTAACCTTCAGGAACATCTAACCTTCAGTCACATCTAACCTTCAGTCACATCTAACCTTCAGTCACATCTAACCTTCAGTCACATCTAACCTTCAGTCACATCTAACCTTCAGGAACATCTAACCTTCAGTCACATCTAACCTTCAGTCACATCTAACCTTCAGTCACATCTAACCTTCAGTCACATCTAACCTTCAGTCACATCTAACCTTCAGGAACATCTAACCCTCAGTCACATCTAACCTTCAGTAACATCTAACCTTCAGGAACATCTAACCTTCAGTCACATCTAACCTTCAGGAACATCTAACCTTCAGCCACATCTAACCTTCAGCCACATCTAACCTTCAGTCACATCTAACCTTCAGTAACATCTAACCTTCAGTCACATCTAACCTTCAGTCACATCTAACCTTCAAGAACATCTAACCTTCAGTCACATCTAACCTTCAGTAACATCTAACCTTCAGTCACATCTAACCTTCAGTCACATCTAACCTTCAGTCACATCTAACCTTCAGTCACATCTAACCTTCAGTAACATCTAACCTTCAGTCACATCTAACCTTCAGTCACATCTAACCTTCAGGAACATCTAACCTTCAGGAACATCTAACCTTCAGTCACATCTAACCTTCAGGAACATCTAACCTTCAGTCACATCTAACCTTCAGGAACATCTAACCTTCAGTCACATCTAACCTTCAGTCACATCTAACCTTCAGTCACATCTAACCTTCAGTCACATCTAACCTTCAGTCACATCTAACCTTCAGTAACATCTAACCTTCAGTCACATCTAACCTTCAGTCACATCTAACCTTCAGTCACATCTAACCTTCAGGAACATCTAACCTTCAGTCACATCTAACCTTCAGTAACATCTAACCTTCAGTAACATCTAACCTTCAGTCACATCTAACCTTCAGTCACATCTAACCTTCAGGAACATCTAACCTTCAGGAACATCTAACCTTCAGTAACATCTAACCTTCAGTCACATCTAACCTTCAGGAACATCTAACCTTCATTCACATCTAACCTTCAGTAACATCTAACCTTCAGTCACATCTAACCTTCAGTCACATCTAACCTTCAGTCACATCTAACCTTCAGTCACATCTAACCTTCAGTCACATCTAACCTTCAGGAACATCTAACCTTCAGTCACATCTAACCTTCAGTAACATCTAACCTTCAGGAACATCTAACCTTCAGTCACATCTAACCTTCAGTCACATCTAACCTTCAGGAACATCTAACCTTCAGTAACATCTAACCTTCAGTCACATCTAACCTTCAGTAACATCTAACCTTCAGTAACATCTAACCTTCAGTCACATCTAACCTTCAGTAACATCTAACCTTCAGTAACATCTAACCTTCAGTCACATCTAACCTTCAGTAACATCTAACCTTCAGTAACATCTAACCTTCAGTAACATCTAACCTTCAGTCACATCTAACCTTCAGTAACATCTAACCTTCAGGAACATCTAACCTTCAGTAACATCTAACCTTCAGTCACATCTAACCTTCAGGAACATCTAACCTTCAGTCACATCTAACCTTCAGTCACATCTAACCTTCAGTCACATCTAACCTTCAGTCACATCTAACCTTCAGTCACATCTAACCTTCAGTCACATCTAACCTTCAGTCACATCTAACCTTCAGTCACATCTAACCTTCAGTCACATCTAACCTTCAGGAACATCTAACCTTCAGTCACATCTAACCTTCAGTCACATCTAACCTTCAGTCACATCTAACCTTCAGGAACATCTAACCTTCAGTCACATCTAACCTTCAGTCACATCTAACCTTCAGTCACATCTAGCCTTCAGGAACATCTAACCTTCAGTCACATCTAACCTTCAGTCTCATCTAACCTTCAGTAAAATCTAACCTTCAGTCACATCTAACCTTCAGTCACATCTAACCTTCAGTCACATCTAACCTTCAGGAACATCTAACCTTCAGGAACATCTAACCTTCAGGAACATCTAACCTTCAGTAACATCTAACCTTCAGGAACATCTAACCTTCAGGAACATCTAACCTTCAGGAACATCTAACCTTCAGGAACATCTAACCTTCAGTAACATCTAACCTTCAGGAACATCTAACCTTCAGGAACATCTAACCTTCAGGAACATCTAACCTTCAGGAACATCTAACCTTCAGTCACATCTAACCTTCAGTCACATCTAACCTTCAGGAACATCTAACCTTCAGTCACATCTAACCTTCAGTCACATCTAACCTTCAGTCACATCTAACCTTCAGTCACATCTAACCTTCAGTCACATCTAACCTTCAGTCACATCTAACCTTCAGGAACATCTAACCTTCAGTAACATCTAACCTTCAGGAACATCTAACCTTCAGTCACATCTAACCTTCAGGAACATCTAACCTTCAGTCTCATCTAACCTTCAGGAACGTCTAACCTTCAGTCACGTCTAACCTTCAGTCACATCTAACCTTCAGGAACATCTAACCTTCAGTAACATCTAACCTTCAGTAACATCTAACCTTCAGTAACATCTAACCTTCAGTCACATCTAACCTTCAGTCACATCTAACCTTCAGTAACATCTAACCTTCAGTAACATCTAACCTTCAGTCACATCTAACCTTCAGTCACATCTAACCTTCAGTCACATCTAACCTTCAGTCACATCTAACCTTCAGTCACATCTAACCTTCAGTCACATCTAACCTTCAGTCACATCTAACCTTCAGTCACATCTAACCTTCAGTCACATCTAACCTTCAGGAACATCTAACCTTCAGTCTCATCTAACCTTCAGTCACATCTAACCTTCAGTAACATCTAACCTTCAGTCACATCTAACCTTCAGTCACATCTAACCTTCAGTCACATCTAACCTTCAGTCACATCTAACCTTCAGTCACATCTAACCTTCAGTCACATCTAACCTTCAGTCACATCTAACCCTCAGTAACATCAAACCTTCAGTCACATCTAACCTTCAGTCACATCTAACCTTCAGTCACATCTTACCTTCAGTCACATCTAACCTTCAGTCACATCTAACCTTCAGGAACATCTAACCTTCAGTTACATCTAACCTTCAGGAACATCTAACCTTCAGTCACATCTAACCTTCAGGAACATCTAACCTTCAGTCACATCTAACCTTCAGTCACATCTAACCTTCAGGAACATCTAACCTTCAGTCACATCTAACCTTCAGTCACATCTAACCTTCAGTCACATCTAACCTTCAGGAACATCTAACCTTCAGTCACATCTAACCTTCAGGAACATCTAACCTTCAGTCACATCTAACCTTCAGTCACATCTAACCTTCAGTCACATCTAACCTTCAGGAACATCTAACCTTCAGTCACATCTAACCTTCAGTCACATCTAACCTTCAGTCACATCTAACCTTCAGGAACATCTAACCTTCAGGAACATCTAACTGACCTGAAAACGTCTCGTGAACATTTATTTCCATCTGAAAACATAAAATAAAGGAAGTCGCTGCATTTTTCAGTTTTACAGAGAGGGATCTGAAACGAGCTCAGTGATGTTTGGAGCCTGAGCTAAAGCTAATGCTAAAGCTAATGCTAAAGCTAAAGTCACTGAGCTGAGGCCGCCTGAGGCGTTTCCTGTTTCTCACCTGAGTTTCTTCTTTTCAAGAGTGAAGGCGGCCATTTTGAAGAAAGAGGAGACGGTGACCACGCTGCGGAAACAACACGAGGTCAGTGTGAAGCGGGCGGAGACTTCACCATACGATACACGATACTCGATACGATACTTGATGCGATACTTGATACGATACACGATGCTTGATACAATACTCGATACGATACACAATACTCGATGCGATACTTGATACACGATACTTGATATGATACACGATACTCAATACGATACACGATACTCGATACGATACACGATACGATACTTGATACGATACACGATACTTGATACGATACACGATACTTGATACGATACACGATACTTGATATGATACTCGATACGATACACGATACTTGATACGATACACGATACTTGATACGATACACGATACGATACACGATGCTTGATACAATACTTGATACGATACTCAATATTATACACAATACTCGATGCGATACACGATACTTGATATGATACACGATACTCAATACGATACACGATACTCGATACGATACACGATACGATACTTGATACGATACACGATACTTGATACGATACACGATACGATACTTGATACGATACACGATACTTGATACGATACTCGACACGATACACGATACGATACTTGATACGATACACGATACTTGATACGATACACGATACTTGATATGATACACGATACTCAATACGATACATGATACTTGATACGATACACGATACTTGATACGATACACGATACTTGATACGATACACGATACTCAATACGATACATGATACTTGATACGATACACGATACTTGATACGATACACGATACGATACACGATGCTTGATACAATACTTGATACGATACTCAATATTATACACAATACTCGATGCGATACACGATACTTGATACGATACTCAATACGATACACGATGCTTGATACAATACTTGATACGATACTCAATATTATACACAATACTCGATGCGATACACGATACTTGATACGATACTCAATACGATACACGATACTCGATACGATACTCGATACGATACACGATACGATACTTGATACGATACACGATACTTGATACGATACACGATACTCGATACGATACACGATACTCGATACGATACACGATACTTGATACGATACTTGATACTTGATACGATACTCGATACGATACTTGATACTTGATACGATACACGATACATGATACTTGATACGATACTCGATACAATACTTGATACAATACACGATACTCGATACGATACACGATACTTGATACGATACTTGATACGATACTCGATACGATACTTGATACGATACTTGATACGATACTCGATACGATACTTGATACTCGATACGATACTCGATACGATACTTGATACGATACACGATACATGATACTTGATACGATACTTGATACGATACTTGATACGATACTTGATACGATACTCGATACGATACTTGATACTCGATACGATACTCGATACGATACTCGATACGATACTTGATACAATACACGATACTCGATACGATACACGATACTCGATACGATACACGATACATGATACTTGATACGATACTTGATACAATACTCGATACGATACACGATTCAATACTCGATACTTGATACACGATACTTGATACGATACTCAATATTATACACGATACTCGATACGATACTTGATACGATACTCGATATTATACACGATACGATACACGATACTTGATACTTGATACGATACTCGATACGATACATGATACTCGATACAATACTCGATATTATACACGATACTCGATACGATACACGATACTCGATACGATACTCGATACTTGATACGATACACGATACTCGATACAATAATTGATTCGATAAATGATTTTTCACATATTATTTTATGATTAATATTAGTTTTTATCTTTGGCCGTGTTCCCTTCTTAAATGAATGTTAAGTGTTTCCCAACCAGGGGTGCGGGGCCCTGGGGGACCTCAGTTTAATAAATGAATGACATTGACCGAAAATCGTCTGGGCGAAGTGTCCTGCCCAAAGACACAGCAACAGTGTAATATCCGTGTCTGTGCAGTGCTGGTTCTCTCCACCAGAGGCAGTAAAGAGTAACTGTGTGTTTCAGGCTGCGCTGAAGCGGGCCGACCACCTGGAGGCGCTGTGGGAGCAGCAGAGGAAACAGCTGCTACAGAAATGACGGGACTCGAACCCAAGACCTGTTTTATACAAACCCCATGTTTTTATGGACTTTTCCTGTAACTGACTTTTTCAGTAAATTATTGTAGTTTTTGAAAGAGAAAAGGTTTTAGTCCCGGTTTAGTTTCTACAGTTTGTTTAAAGTCTCGCCTGGACTCGCCTGGACTCGCCTGGACTCGTCTCACTCTGGAATCTGGAGGAGCTCCTTCTGAAACTCGGGAACATGTGACCCGGGTCTGAGTGAAGGATCTGACCTGGGTCTGACCTGGGTCTGAGTGAAGGATCTGACCTGGGTCTGACCTGGGTCTGAGTGAAGGATCTGACCTGGGTCTGACCTGGGTCTGAGTGAAGGATCTGACCTGGGTCTGAGTGAAGGATCTGACCTGGGTCTGACCTGGGTCTGAGTGAAGGATCTGACCTGGGTCTGACCTGGGTCTGAGTGAAGGACCTGACCTGGGTCTGACCTGGGTCTGAGTGAACAGCGTCACTAAGGAGATAATCCACCTGGTCAAGACTGAGACCCAGGCCATCAGAGATGTCCTGGGTCTCAGTCTCTGACATCAGAGATGTCAGAGACTGAGACTCAGGACATCAGAGATGTCAGAGACAGAGACTCAGGTCATCAGAGATGTCAGAGACAGAGACCCAGGCCATCAGAGATGTCAGAGACAGAGACTCAGGTCATCAGAGATGTCAGAGACAGAGACTCAGGACATCAGAGATGTCAGAGACTGAGACCCAGGCCATCAGAGATGTCAGAGACAGAGACTCAGGTCATCAGAGATGTCAGAGACAGAGACTCAGGACATCAGAGATGTCAGAGACAGAGACTCAGGTCATCAGAGATGTCAGAGACTGAGACTCAGGCCATCAGAGATGTCAGAGACAGAGACTCAGGACATCAGAGATGTCAGAGACAGAGACTCAGGTCATCAGAGATGTCAGAGACTGAGACTCAGGCCATCAGAGATGTCAGAGACAGAGACTCAGGTCATCAGAGATGTCAGAGACTGAGACTCAGGTCATCAGAGATGTCAGAGACAGAGACTCAGGTCATCAGAGATGTCAGAGACAGAGACTCAGGACATCAGAGATGTCAGAGACAGAGACCCAGGTCATCAGAGATGTCAGAGACAGAGACTCAGGTCATCAGAGATGTCAGAGACTGAGACTCAGGTCATCAGAGATGTCAGAGACTGAGACTCAGGTCATCAGAGATGTCAGAGACAGAGACTCAGGACATCAGAGATGTCAGAGACAGAGACTCAGGACATCAGAGATGTCAGAGACAGAGACTCAGGTCATCAGAGATGTCAGAGACAGAGACTCAGGACATCAGAGATGTCAGAGACAGAGACCCAGGTCATCAGAGATGTCAGAGACTGAGACCCAGGACATCAGAGATGTCAGAGACTGAGACCCAGGACATCAGAGATGTCAGAGACTGAGACTCAGGTCATCAGAGATGTCAGAGACTGAGACTCAGGACATCAGAGATGTCAGAGACAGAGACTCAGGACATCAGAGATGTCAGAGACTGAGACCCAGACCATCAGAGATGTCAGAGACTGAGACTCAGGACATCAGAGATGTCAGAGACTGAGACCCAGGACATCAGAGATGTCAGAGACTGAGACCCAGGCCATCAGAGATGTCAGAGACAGAGACTCAGGTCATCAGAGATGTCAGAGACTGAGACCCAGGTCATCAGAGATGTTAGAGACTGAGACCCAGGTCATCAGAGATGTCAGAGACTGAGACTCAGGTCATCAGAGATGTCAGAGACAGAGACTCAGGACATCAGAGATGTCAGAGACTGAGACCCAGGTCATCAGAGATGTTAGAGACTGAGACCCAGACCATCAGAGATGTCAGAGACTGAGACTCAGGTCATCAGAGATGTCAGAGACAGAGACTCAGGACATCAGAGATGTCAGAGACTGAGACCCAGGCCATCAGAGATGTCAGAGACAGAGACTCAGGACATCAGAGATGTCAGAGACTGAGACTCAGGACATCAGAGATGTCAGAGACTGAGACCCAGGCCATCAGAGATGTCAGAGACAGAGACTCAGGACATCAGAGATGTCAGAGACTGAGACCCAGGTCATCAGAGATGTTAGAGACTGAGACCCAGACCATCAGAGATGTCAGAGACTGAGACTCAGGACACTCAGAACTGGGTCAGATCCTCCACAGTCCAGATGTGGTCCAGATGTGGTCCACAGGGGGCGCCGCGGAGCCGGTTTAGTCCCGTTTAGCCCTGGTTTAGTTTCTCTGAGGGAAAGAGGAAGTGACTGAAGTGAGAAACATTTGTGGAATTTTAAAAAGAAGGAAAAGGAAAGTTAGTCTGAGGAATGTTGGGCTTTACGGATTAAACCGGGTCATGTGATCAGGGTCATGTGATCAGGGTCATGTGATCAGGGTCATGTGATCAGGGTCATGTGATCAGGGTCATGTGATCAGGGTCATGTGATCAGGGTCATGTGATCAGGGTCATGTGATCACTGTGACGTCTGTCCTGATGGAGCAGAAACAGCTTTAATAAATGTTTTTATATGAAAATGTGTCACAGCCTCCTCCTCTTCCTCCTCCTCCTCCTCTTCCTCCTCCTCCTCCTCTTCCTCCTCTTCCTCCTCTTCCTCCTCCTCCTCTTCCTCCTCCTCCTCCTCTTCCTCCTCTTCCTCCTCCTCCTCCTCTTCCTCCTCCTCCTCCTCTTCCTCCTCTTCCTCCTCCTCCTCTTCCTCCTCTTCCTCCTCCTCCTCCTCCTCCTCTTCCTCCTCCTGCTCTTCCTCCTCTTCCTCCTCCTCCTCTTCCTCCTCTTCCTCCTCTTCCTCCTCCTCCTCCTCCTCCTCTTCCTCCTCCTGCTCTTCCTCCTCTTCCTCCTCCTCCTCTTCCTCCTCCTCCTCCTCTTCTTCCTCCTCTTCCTCCTCCTCCTCCTCTTCCTCCTCCTCCTCCTCCTCCTCTTCCTCCTCCTCCTCCTCCTCAGATCAGACTGAGCTCACAGGAGGGGGCGTGTCCTGCTCAAGGGCAGATGCGCCTCATATCAGAGGGACCTTCAGACGAGGAGCCGGTTTGTCCTCGTCTGTTCTGACCTGCAGTGACCTCGTCCTCCTCTTCCTCCTCCTCCTCCTCCTCTTCCTCAGACTGAAGAATGTCCTCAAGGTCTGAGAGGAGCTTTGTCTCAACGTCCCACAGTCTCATATTATACTACTGCATATACTACTGCATATACTACTGCAGTAGTATATGCAGTAGTATATGCAGTACTAATAATAATAATAATAATACATGTTATTTATAATGCGCTTTACATTTGACACCAAATCTCAAAGTGCTACAGCAGAGTTAAAAACAAAACATTATAAAATACAACACAACATATATTAAAAGACAAGACTAAAACACCAAAGCATTAGCTGTAAAAATAAGCTTTAGTAAAAAGGTGGGTTTTAAGTCCTTTTTTAAATGTGTCCACCGTCTGTGGGGCCCTGAGGTGGTCTGGGGGGGGCGGGGCCTGAGGTGGTCTGGGGGGGGCGGGGCCTGAGGTGGTCTGGGAGGGCGGGGCCTGAGGTGGTCTGGGAGGACGGGGCCCTGAGGTGGTCTGGGAGGGCGGGGCCTGAGGTGGTCTGGGAGGGCGGGGCCTGAGGTGGTCTGGGAGGGCGGTGCCTGAGGTGGTCTGGGAGGGCGGGGCCTGAGGTGGTCTGGGAGGGCGGGGCCTGAGGTGGTCTGGGAGGGCGGGGCCTGAGGTGGTCTGGGAGGGCGGGGCCTGAGGTGGTCTGGGAGGACGGGGCCCTGAGGTGGTCTGGGAGGGCGGGGCCTGAGGTGGTCTGGGAGGGCGGGGCCCTGAGGTGGTCTGGGAGGGCGGGGCCCTGAGGTGGTCTGGGAGGGCGGGGCCTGAGGTGGTCTGGGAGGGCGGGGCCCTGAGGTGGTCTGGGAGGGCGGTGCCTGAGGTGGTCTGGGAGGGCGGTGCCTGAGGTGGTCTGGGAGGGCGGTGCCTGAGGTGGTCTGGGAGGGCGGTGCCTGAGGTGGTCTGGGAGGGCGGTGCCTGAGGTGGTCTGGGAGGGCGGTGCCTGAGGTGGTCTGGGAGGGCGGTGCCTGAGGTGGTCTGGGAGGGCGGTGCCTGAGGTGGTCTGGGAGGGCGGGGCCTGAGGTGGTCTGGGAGGGCGGGGCCCTGAGGTGGTCTGGGAGGGCGGGGCCTGAGGTGGTCTGGGAGGGCGGGGCCCTGAGGTGGTCTGGGAGGGCGGTGCCTGAGGTGGTCTGGGAGGGCGGGGCCTGAGGTGGTCTGGGAGGGCGGTGCCTGAGGTGGTCTGGGAGGGCGGTGCCTGAGGTGGTCTGGGAGGGCGGTGCCTGAGGTGGTCTGGGAGGGCGGGGCCTGAGGTGGTCTGGGAGGGCGGGGCCCTGAGGTGGTCTGGGAGGGCGGGGCCTGAGGTGGTCTGGGAGGGCGGGGCCCTGAGGTGGTCTGGGAGGGCGGTGCCTGAGGTGGTCTGGGAGGGCGGGGCCTGAGGTGGTCTGGGAGGGCGGGGCCCTGTCACCCATAGTTTTGAGCCGTGTCCTGGGCGTGACCAGACTGTTGGCCTGACCGGGTCCTGGTTGAGGGGTGTGGTGGGAGCAGTCGGTGAGGTCAGTGGGGGCCACACCGTGCAGACAGTGATGGGTGTGCAAGAGGACCTACTGTGGTAACCATATAGTACTGAAATACTACTGCAGTAACTCCACATACTGCAGTATCCAGAGGAGGTCAAAGTACTTTCAGATACTACTCTAGTCTTACTACAATAAGAGTCACTGTTGATCATTGTTTAGGGGAAAATACTGCAGTATTCAAAGTAGAAAGTACTGCAGTTTTCAAAGTAGAAAGTACAAATCCTTCATGGTCACATCGAACATGAAACAGGTTTTATTTTTATATTTAGTGATTTTATTCAAATAAAATAAATCAGTTTCTTTCATCTGTGGATCTGACGTGATTTAATAATAAAAACTTTAGAATCAAAACTTTCTGTCGTTTATTAAGCATCAGTTTATCACAAACATATTTTATTGTATCTGTTTTTTACAGAGCGACAGTAAACGCACCACGTGGTCTCTGGGGATGTGATTTATTATTATTTATTTTTCCATAAAAAGTTATTTCTTTTTTACGCCGCTTGTTGGTCACGTGGCTCCTCTAGCCCCGCCCTCTTTAGATTGGAGTAAAGCCGCTCCGGTCCGGCCGGGGGTTAAGAGGTTAAACATGAAGTGACTCCTGGTCCTCGTGCGTGACTCTCTGCGCCTGTCAGTCACCCTCAGGGGGCGTGTCGCATTCCCCTGCAGACCCCGCCCCCTCCTGCCCGCGCGTCTTCAGCGCGTCTCCGCCGCGTCTGCGCCGCGCCCGCGCCTCGCCCTCCTCCTCACGCGCCTCCTCTGACCTCAGCCCTCACTTTAACCAGAGCCCAGACCCGGCCCAGACCCGGCCCAGACCCGGCCCGGCCCGCGGACCTCACACCAGCCCCGGACCAGGACCTAAACCCGGGACTAAAGCAGGACTAACCCCGGACTAACCCAGAACCGACCGGAGCGGCGCGCGCGGCGCGAGCGGCATGAGCTGAGGCGGTTTAACGGTGAGACAAAGACCCGCGACTCTGTTTGTGCGGGTTTGGGACCGGCCCGAAGACTGGGCTCGGACTGGACTCGGACTGGACTCGGACTGGACTCGGACTGGACTCGGACTGGACTCGGACTGGACTCGGACTGGACTCGGACTGGGCTCGGACTGGACTCGGACTCTTTGGGGACGAAGAAACAAAAGAGAGAAGAAACAAAACATGAACAAGAGGAGAAACAAAACACGACACAAAGTCCTGAAACTGCGACAGGCTTCAGTGTGGGGGGGTTTCAGTGAGGGGGGGGTTAGTGAGGGAGGGGGGGTTTCAGTGTGGGGGGGGGGGGTTTAGAGACTTCAGGAAGTTCTGACACATTGACTTTTCAGGAACAAGAGCGAAGCTGAAGGAAAACACAGAGTCAGAAACAAGAGAGAAAAGAGAAAAGAAAAGAGCAGGAAATGAGGGTCTGAGGGACTAAACCAGGACTAAACCAGGACTAAACCAGGACTAAACCAGGACTAAACCTGGACTAAACCAGGACTAAACCAGGACTAAACCAGGACTAAACCAGGACTAAACCAGGACTAAACCTGGACTAAACCAGGACTAAACCAGGACTAAACCAGGACTAAACCTGGACTAAACCTGGACTAAACCAGGACTAAACCTGGACTAAACCAGGACTAAACCAGGACTAAACCAGGACTAAACCTGGACTAAACCAGGACTAAACCAGGACTAAACCAGGACTAAACCAGGACTAAACCAGGACTAAACCAGGACTAAACCTGGACTAAACCAGGACTAAACCTGGACTAAACCAGGACTAAACCAGGACTAAACCTGGACTAAACCAGGACTAAACCAGGACTAAACCAGGACTAAACCAGGTCTAAACCAGGACTAAACCTGGACTAAACCAGGACTAAACCAGGACTAAACCAGGACTAAACCAGGTCTAAACCAGGACTAAACCAGGGCTAAACCAGGACTAAACCAGGACTAAACCTGGACTAAACCAGGACTAAACCTGGACTAAACCAGGACTAAACCAGGACTAAACCTGGACTAAACCAGGACTAAACCAGGACTAAACCAGGACTAAACCAGGTCTAAACCAGGACTAAACCTGGACTAAACCAGGACTAAACCAGGACTAAACCAGGTCTAAACCAGGACTAAACCAGGACTAAACCAGGTCTAAACCGGGACTAAACCTGGACTAAACCAGGACTAAACCAGGACTAAACCAGGTCTAAACCGGGACTAAACCAGGACTAAACCAGGTCTAAACCGGGACTAAACCAGGACTAAACCAGGACTAAACCAGGACTAAACCGGGATTAAACCAGGACTAAACCAGGTCTAAACCAGGACTAAACCAGGTCTAAACCGGGATTAAACCAGGACTAAACCAGGTCTAAACCGGGATTAAACCAGGACTAAACCAGGTCTAAACCAGGACTAAACCAGGACTAAACCGGGATTAAACCAGGACTAAACCAGGACTAAACCAGGACTAAACCAGGACTAAACCAGGACTAAACCAGGACTAAACCAGGACTAAACCAGGACTAAACCTGGTCTAAACCAGGACTAAACCAGGACTAAACCAGGACTAAACCAGGACTAAACCAGGACTAAACCAGGACTAAACCAGGACTAAACCAGGACTAAACCAGGACTAAACCAGGACTAAACCTGGTCTAAACCAGGACTAAACCAGGACTAAACCAGGACTAAACCAGGACTAAACCAGGACTAAACCAGGACTAAACCAGGACTAAACCAGGTCTAAACCAGGACTAAACCAGGACTAAACCGGGACTAAACCAGGACTAAACCAGGACTAAACCAGGACTAAACCAGGGCTAATCCAGGACTAAACCAGGACTAAACCAGGACTAAACCAGGGCTAAACCAGGACTAAACCAGGACTAAACCAGGACTAAACCAGGACTAAACCAGGTCTAAACCAGGACTAAACCAGGACTAAACCAGGTCTAAACCAGGTCTAAACCAGGACTAAACCAGGACTAAACCAGGACTAAACCAGGTCTAAACCAGGTCTAAACCAGGACTAAACCAGGACTAAACCAGGACTAAACCAGGACTAAACCAGGACTAAACCAGGACTAAACCAGGTCTAAACCAGGACTAAACCAGGACTAAACCAGGACTAAACCAGGACTAAACCAGGACTAAACCAGGGCTAAACCAGGTCTAAACCAGGGCTAAACCAGGACTAAACCAGGTCTAAACCAGGACTAAACCAGGTCTAAACCAGGACTAAACCAGGACTAAACCAGGACTAAACCAGGGCTAAACCAGGTCTAAACCAGGGCTAAACCAGGTCTAAACCAGGACTAAACCAGGTCTAAACCAGGTCTAAACCAGGTCTAAACCAGGACTAAACCTGGTCTAAACCAGGACTAAACCAGGGCTAAACCAGGACTAAACCAGGACTAAACCAGGACTAAACCAGGACTAAACCAGGACTAAACCAGGACTAAACCAGGTCTAAACCAGGACTAAACCAGGACTAAACCAGGTCTAAACCAGGACTAAACCAGGACTAAACCAGGTCTAAACCAGGTCTAAACCAGGACTAAACCAGGACTAAACCAGGACTAAACCAGGTCTAAACCAGGTCTAAACCAGGACTAAACCAGGACTAAACCAGGACTAAACCAGGACTAAACCAGGACTAAACCAGGACTAAACCAGGTCTAAACCAGGACTAAACCAGGACTAAACCAGGACTAAACCAGGACTAAACCAGGACTAAACCAGGGCTAAACCAGGTCTAAACCAGGGCTAAACCAGGACTAAACCAGGGCTAAACCAGGTCTAAACCAGGACTAAACCAGGTCTAAACCAGGACTAAACCAGGTCTAAACCAGGACTAAACCAGGTCTAAACCAGGACTAAACCAGGACTAAACCAGGACTAAACCAGGACTAAACCAGGTCTAAACCAGGTCTAAACCAGGACTAAACCAGGACTAAACAAGGACTAAACCAGGACTAAACCAGGTCTAAACCAGGACTAAACCAGGACTAAACCAGGACTAAACCAGGACTAAACCAGGTCTAAACCAGGACTAAACCAGGACTAAACCAGGACTAAACCAGGACTAAACCAGGACTAAACCAGGACTAAACCAGGACTAAACCAGGACTAAACCAGGTCTAAACCAGGTCTAAACCAGGACTAAACCAGGTCTAAACCAGGACTAAACCAGGTCTAAACCAGGACTAAACCAGGACTAAACCAGGACTAAACCAGGACTAAACCAGGACTAAACCAGGACTAAACCAGGACTAAACCAGGACTAAACCAGGTCTAAACCAGGTCTAAACCAGGACTAAACCAGGTCTAAACCAGGACTAAACCAGGTCTAAACCAGGACTAAACCAGGACTAAACCAGGTCTAAACCAGGTCTAAACCAGGACTAAACCAGGACTAAACCAGGACTAAACCAGGACTAAACCAGGACTAAACCAGGTCTAAACCAGGACTAAACCAGGACTAAACCAGGACTAAACCAGGAC